>NW_026042583.1:0-160439 GCF_023856365.1 Brienomyrus brachyistius | reverse complement strand
AAACACTCAATTTTTTTTTATAAATAACACAGACTTGTGTTCCATATATTTTGTGAATGTGCTGTCTTTCATATTTGCAGGTCAGTCAGTGTGTGGGATATTTGGTATAGATATGGCAAGACTTTTGTGAAGGTTTCCATGTCACACACAGAGGTTTAGCCTGCCTTGGATTTGAGCTAGCTCTGAGTAAAAAATGCAAATGTGCCAGGCCTCACAGGTAATGGGTGTGTTTGCACAACAAAAGCAGGAGGACAATGGCCCAAGAAACTCTCAGCAGGGATGCTAGTAGGTGTTAGGCCCAGGGAATTTGCGAAAATACGCGTAGATATGGCAGTTCTAGTGCTAAATTAGACACCACATGACACTAGGGCTGAGGAGGTGGGTTTAGGCAGGTGGGGTTCTGCCGTCTGCCAGCGGTGGGGTGCCCGTGCCTCGACTGTTCACCTGCTTTTTGCACTTTAGTTATATACACAGTCCATGCTACATTAGGGCCTTGGGGTGCAGGGAGGGGGATGGGGGACTCTGCCATCTGCCAGTGGTGGGGCCCTCATACTCGAACTGCACCCACTAATTTTAATGCATTGTAGACAATAACACACAACTCTCTCACACATGTACATGCACACTTCAATTAACATGGGACGGGGAATCAGTGGGGGCTGAGGGGTCCCCCCCTAACTCTCTGTCTCTGGCCCTGCGCGTGTGGGGTGGCCCGGCAGGTAGAAGATGGCCCTGGCCGGTGTGGGCCGTCTCCTCTTGTGGGCTGCGGGCTGGGTGGTCCTTGGCTCTGCTGCGCCGTGGTGGGGCCCTGGCAGGCGGTCCGGGGTATCTAGGGATGCTCTGAGCCCTTCTAGGCGAATTGTAGGGTTCGGTCTGGGCTGGGCGGGGGGTCTGCCGCTCCCCAGTTGACGCAGGTCCGCTCCTGGGTGGTGGGGGGGGGGGGGGTGCACTTTGTTTGTATGGGTCTCCCTTAGATCATCCTGCAGTGTCGGGGAGGGGGGGGGACGTGCCGGGTCGCTACAGTGGGCGGTGATCCGTCCTGCCGGGGAGCGGACTGGGGGGACCGTCCGCCAGGGGAGTGTTCCCGGTTGATGGGGCCCTTTGGCCCTGGACCCGCTTCCCTCGGTGGAGGGCTTGCGGGAGGGACTGGGGGGCTCGCTGTCTGTCCCCCCTCTGCGGACCTCCTTTTACAGGGGTTGGGCCCCCCTTAGTCCCTCGTGGGCTCCCTCTCGGGTTGGGCGGATGGTTTGTCTTGTGGACATATGGCCATGGGCCGTGTGTTTCTTATGGTTGTTTGTACTCTGTATTCCCCTACACTTTATTTTCTCCATCCCACCTTTACATCTCCAGCCCGCTGTTCCTGGGAAAAGCCACCTGCCAATCATCCTTGGAGCAGCAGCCATTCTCAGGATCTCCTACATCACAGATCACCTAATAAACACAGGACCTGTCGACGACTGGAGAAAAGGAGAAACGCTGAAGCACACTGGGCATTTTGGAAGCATTTCATCATAATAAATTACCTTTGCCTTTACAGTTTCTGTGTACAGTTTCATTATAGTAAATTGCACTTAGTTGTGATTACTCAGTTACAAAGACAATGGGTCACTCTATAATGGGTGATGGTATGCTTTTAGCTGTGCTTCCACAGGTTGTATCTGCCTTAGTAAATGACTAAATGTCTTTTTCACAAGTGATTTTGATTATGTTTGTAGAATTAAATTAAAGGTAAACCTGTACATTGGTTAAAATAACATCTGACTGCTACAATAATACATCATACAGCGTCTTTTGTACTAATGTGCTACCTTGAGACATTCAGGTTGTATATATGAACAATTTTAATAAGAATTGTGTTAAGTAATTAACTTTCAAAATCTATCAATACCATGCAAAAGTGTAAAGTCAAATTTATGAGATACTTATTACAATAAACGGAAGTAGTCTGTACCCATTTAAAGAGGCTTTACATCGTACAGCTTCTTATACTGGTCTGGTTGGTGGGTATAAAGGATCAATTAGAAATCTTCCTCCTCCAAATGTATCATTTCATGAGTTTTGGTAGAGTGGGGGGTAGCAGGATAATAATAGGATTTACTGGTTATTTTTGATACGGTAAAATCGCAAGACTCAGAAAAATAAAAATTTGTGTATGGTCAGAATTATCAGTGGTAGGAGATTTTGTCCCTACTACCATCTGGGAAAAGAACATTCTGGTGCTTATCTGTGAAGAAGCAATTTCAGGAGATATAAATCCTTGCAAAAAGTAGTCTCCCACTCTATAAATAGGGTGCAATTTGTTTTTTCACGCAGTGGAAATGGAAATGTTTTTTTAATGTTGATGACGACTGTAACTGGTCAAAAGGTGGCGCCAAAGATCCCCAGTAATGCATCGCCCATTAATGTACAGATATCCCCCTGCCTCACCATGCATGACTCCTCCAATGGTGCTGCTGTTTAACAGTACATTCATCCTAACTATACAATTTGATATCTGGTATCGTCCTGTCAGTTTTAACCCATTTCTAAGTCCCGTATGGTTTAGGTAGCTTTTTTTCCAAAATGATGACCATGAAATTCAGCACCTATAACAAATATTGAACTATAGGCATTAATTGAAATGCTCTCTCTCACAGACACACACATATTAGATGTCTATGTCTTTCAAATTGTTTAATACGAATTAATCTGTTTTATAATGTTCACACAAAAAAAGCTTTTGTGTTCACATTTTACAACGCCAAATCAGAAAAAGTTGGGATGGTATGTAAAATGAAAATCAAACTGAAAACAGCACTTTGTTAAATTATCTTTGACCTGTATTACATTGAAAACAATACAACAGCACATTATTTAATGTGTTCCTCGTGAATTTCATTGTTCTTTTTCAAACACGTATTCCAATTTTGGTTCTTAGAACACATTTCAAAAAAGGTTGGGACAGTAAAGCATTTAGTACTTTGTAATGTCGCCATTCCATTTCACAACACTTAACAGGCATTTAGGGACTGAAGACACCAAGTGATGTAGTGTTTCAGGTGTAATTTTGTCCCATTCTTCCTGCAAACAAGTCTTAAAGCAGACAACAGTACGGGGTCTTCGTTGTCACATATTGCGCTTCAAAATGAACCACACATTCTCTATTGGAGACAGGTCGGGACTGCAGGCAGTCAAGTACCCATACCCTCTTCCTCCACAGCCAGGACTTTGTAATGTGTGCAGAATGTGGTTTCGCATTGTTTGTTGAAAAATGCATGGGCGTCCCTGGAAAAAATGTCTTCTTGAAGGTAACATATTGTGCTTCAAAATCTCTATGTACTTTTCAGCATTAATGGTGCCATCACAGAACTGCAAGTTACCTTTGCCAAGGGCACTGACACAACCCCATACCATGACAGACCCTGGCTTTTGGACTTATTGCTGGTAACAGTATGGGTGATCCTTTTCTTCTTTGGTCTGGAGCACACGGCATCCATTTCTCACAAAAAATACCTGAAATACTGATTCATCTGACCACAGTACACGTTTCCACTGTGTGATGGTCCAACTCAGATGCGTTCTGAGCCCAGAGAAGCCGACGGCGCTTCTGGACACTGTTAAGATGGGGCTTGCTTTTGGCACAGTACAGTTTTAACTGGCATTTGTGGATGTAACTACGTATTGTGGTACTTGACAAAGGTTTGCCAAAGTAGTCATATGTGGTCATATCGCTTATTGACGATTGACGAAGAATGACGATTCTTGATGCAGTGGGATGCTGAGGGATCGGAGATCACGGTAGTTCAACTTAGGCTTGCTTCCTTGTCCTTTACGCACTGAAATTGCTTCAGATTCCTTCAATCTTTTAATTATGGTATGCACTGATGAAGGTGAAATATCCAAATCTCTTCCTGTCGTTCTTTGAGGAACATTGTTTTTAAACATTTCAATAATTTTCTCACGTATTTGTGCTGTTTTTGTACCAAATCATAATTACAATCACCTGTTGACATCACTTGTTTCAAATCACATCATTATTTAACCAATTTACCTCACTACTGGCCCTAAATCGCTCCTGTCCCAACTTTTTTGGAAATGTGTTGCAAGAACCAAAATTGGAATACGTGTTTATTTTGAGAAAAACAATGAAATTCATGAGGAACACATTAAACAATGTGATGGGGGTAACACAATAAATTCAAGATTTTTATTTGTCGTACAAATGTAGTGGTACACTGGCAGCGAAATGAAATTGTCGTTACTCCAGTCGGTGTAATAAACACACTAGTAAAAGGACATCAAAATTAAACAACGTGAATTAACAAAAGAAGTACTGAAACTACAGAAAGATAATAAGAAAATATAACAATAAAAGGTATATAAAAAGTAAAGATGAAAATGTATAAAAAATATGTAGAAATGTTTAAAGTACAGATTGTAGTTATAGCATATTTTAGCTTTTAATCTGTGATGTTAATGATCCTACTGGCCGGGGGTAGAAGCTTCTCCTCGGCCTCTCAGTCCCGGCCATAAGGCCCCGGGGACTTATGCAGGGCGGCAGTTCTGTCCTGGTGATTCTCTGGGCGCATCGTATCACCCTCAGCGGGACTCGGCGGCCCTCAGAGCTGGAGCTGCCGTACCGAGCAGTTATGCTCCCGGAGAGCACAGATCCCACATTGCCGCTGTAGAAGGTTTTTTGTGGCACAGACGAGAGTCTGTATTTCCACAGCTGCCTCACATGATACACTCACTGTCAGGCTTTCAGCACTAAAGCTACAGATTACTGGGTGGCCGAGAGGTCTGTGAAATTTGGAGGGTCAGTAGCTTGCCTGGGAACCCTTAGCATTCAGCGAAAACTGAACAGAGAGGCCTGTAGCAGGGTTGTCTAATTTGTTTAGCTGGCTGGCATAAGATTTTCAGTTTGAAACAAGTATGCACACAGATTTACATGTACGTAACAGTTTTATTACCTTGTAAATAGTTTTCAGGGTTTTCAAAGTACCCCAGTGCATTTGATATAGCGAATTTTAGGTTTATAATGAAATAATATAGATTTGCCCTAAGATTTAATAAGTCTTCTTGCGTGAGCGTGAGAGTCTGAAGGTGTGAGTGTCACACCAAATGGGTGAGAGCTGGCAACCCTGGCTCTGTTCAGTAGCCTCAGAAATTCTTTCGAACTTTCCAAACACAGCTGATGGAAATCAATGGACGCAAAGGTTCTCAGTGACCATTTTAGCTTGTTTTTAGACTAAAGGCCTATGATGGATCTTTGGAATGTTGCGGAGATACGAATGCTGAGGACAGCATACTTTGTGCTGTGAGTGTTATGTTAACCATGTAAACAAAGAGGAAGTACACAGTCCAACCAGATACTATATTGAAATGCTAACAAGTTTTTAAATATTTTTATTCAAGTGACTTTAAGTCTGGATAATGTTTTTAATGGTTGGAAACGTGTGTATTACTGTATAATTAAATAATTAAACTTCTGAAATGGCCGCTCAGTGCAGGAGGAGGCTGCAAACCTGAAGAGGCACACAACCGTATGGGTGGGGCAGGGGATCAATGGTGTGAGGTAGAGGACCAGGGCAGTGGGATTGCAGTGGCACAAGGGCAACCGTGTGGTCATCATGGGCTCCTCCAATGGCAGCTTCAGGTAAGTCGCTCTGATAAACCCCGTTAGACTCCAGTGAAGTGAGTGAGGCTGCAGCGCTACACTGGAGGGGACACATGTGGGCTCAGGGGCCCATGTGACTGTAGCAGAGGAAGGGATCTCTAGCTGATGTGGAGGTACAGGCCCAGTGGCAGTAAGGGGTGGGCAGTCAGCTGCAGAGGCTGCGGGGCCAGCGGCCCCACTGTACACATGGACCGCAGGGAATCTCAGCATGTTGTGCCCAAAGTCCAGCACACATGCCGTGCTCCGGGGGAAATTCAGGCCCAGGATGGAGGGATCGAGCATGTCAGCCATCCACATAGTTACTATTCACAACTAAACCCCCCATGTCAAAAGGGAACAACCCCGTCCCTCTTAAAGGGGCCAGGTCACCAGTCATTGTTCTCACCTGCACCAATGTCAGTTCTAGACAGTGTCTGGTCTCACCAGGGTTGCAGTGGAACCTGTATGGACTAGGGCAGTACATGCGACTCACATCACTATGGTGGGTATGTGACAGAAGTTGCCTCTGTGAGTCCAATCCGTAGTCACAACCTCTGCAGCAGGTGGCAGCAGGGCCACCTCCCCGGTGTCAACAAGGAAGTTCCGGAAATTAACCTTGTTGGCCCACATCTTCCCGGCTATGCGTGCCCTTGGCGGAACCCTGGGTGGCAGTGAACTTGGGACACTGTCTGAGGATTGAGGGGTGGGGGGGGGTGCTGCTGCCTGTCAGCCTACAGGCAGTCTGCCTCCAGGAAGTAAACCTGAGGGCCTGGGTCCTCCAAGCCCTTTGGCGTTTACAGCTTGGTTGATTTCTCCCGCCTCGTTCCCCGCCACCTTGCTGCCCACAATTTCTCTCTCCAAAGCCAGTTCCAGGGCCTCGTCTAGGGACGCAGAGGGGTTGGCTGTGTCTGAATGTGAGCTATCTGGGGTTAAGTGTCTAGATAAACTGATCCCTGGCCAGTTCACTCTGTACTGATAGAGCCATGTGAGCACAGACACGCCTACACAACCCCTTGATATCATTAAGCAGGATGCAGAGAGACTCATTTGACTCAGTCCCTGCACCTATTGTTTAACTGAGAGGGCAGAAGTCCTCACACTGCCCACAGCGATTCTGCAGGGCACTGACCAGTGTCTCATCCAGGGGCTCAAGCAACCAGCAGTGTACACCTCAGAAAAACATGTGTGACAACCCTGAGGACCTGCTTGCATACCACAATGGTATCCCATCTCCCCTTGCTCTTTGAAGGGGTACCACCCATCCAGTATAGTTATCACTGGGCTATCACAATGTCATCACAATACTAAAGACTGAAACAAAGCCGTGAGGTCAGACCCTCTGTATACAGCACACAGTCTCACCCTCACATCCTGTATGACCACATTTCTGCTGTTCACATGGCATTTCTCCAGCTTCCATTGCCCTGCAATGGACTGACGTGCTGTTGAAGGTCTACCTCACTTTACACTTTGCCCATGTCTTGTGTGTATACCCTGTCCGCTCCTAACGTGTATTTAGTTTGTGTAAATCTATCACTGCATCTGCATTTCGCAGTTCAGCTTCTGACAACATTGTGTTTCCCATCTGTGTATTTGGGTTCGGTGCTTGTTGGGTGCCTGTCGTGGTCCTTCTATTTACAATTGTACGCGGGGCGCCAATTCATCTTCTTTATTCATCATGAATATTTTAATTCATTAATGCAGGAGTCTGTGATAAATCGCTATCAGCATTTGGTTTATAATGGCCAATTAATGATAACTAAAAAGAAACAGAGAGACTGAAGACACAACTTTCAACCATGATATGAGTGCTGTTGCTGCATAATTTGTCCACCAGGGGTCACAGCGCAACCCCCATCTCGGCAAGATGGATGACTTGAAATATGTTTCTATATCAAGTTGAATTATTTTTATTTCTATAGCACATTTAAAAACAATCTATGTTGTGCCAAAGTGCTGTAGGTCAAAATAATATAAATATATAGTAAAAGTAGAGACATTGGCCAATGTTACACAATGTTACACAAAAAAATAATCAGAATCAGACTGTGGTTTATTGCCAAGTAGGTTGACCCTACAAGGAATTCTTTTTGGTATAATGGTGCTCCATGGAAAAACAAGACTAAGCAACAACCAAGTTCAAAAAACAGTGCAAAAGTTATACAATAATCTAGTAATAAATATAAAATCACTATAAATGTTAAATACATGATGTGCAAAGCAGAATAGTCAGATTAAATAGATAAATAAAATGTGTTCCTGTGTGTGCAGGGTCAGTACAGAGATGCATCTAATAAGAAGCGGTGTAAGGCTGAATTAGCTCCGAGACGGACTGGGGACCTATGCCATGTATCGCCTTAGAAAGAAATAAGAAATCTTTAAACTGTATTCTCAGAAATTCTCAAAACTTAACAGGTAGCCAATGCAATGCAGCCAACACAGGGGAAATTTGGTGTCTATTTTTTGTTGAGAGCCTGGTAGCACCGTTTTGAACAAGGTGTAGTCAGAATAAAGATGCTTCTGGTAAACCTGGGTACAGAGAACGGCAGTAACCCAATCAGGATAAAAGCAGGAGTAACTCTCCAGGTCTTTGGCTGAAAGGTGTGGTTTAAGCCAGGCTATTGAACTCAGCTGACAGAAACACCCCTTCACAACAGCATTTATTTGTTTATCAAACTCAGTGATGAATCAAAGATGACACCAAGATTTTTAGTATGTGACTGGAAGTTTTCTGAATGAGGCCCTAATTGTTCTCTGAGATCATGAACAGTGACCAGAACTCATTACCTCTGTCTTGTTTTCATTAATCTGGACGAAAGTCATTGCTGTCCTGTTCTTAATATCCTCCAGACAGTTAGAAAGGGCCACCAGAGAGCAGCAGTCACCAGGTTTTAATGGCAGATAGAGCTGCGTATCACCAGCATAGCAATGATATTTTACATAATAACGTTCACAAATAGAGCGCAAAGGAAGCATGTATAGAGGGAATATGAGAGGGCCTGTATCACAGGACTGGATATGTTTACAAGTAAGGCCATAGTACTTAAGGGGTGTGGCCATCCCACACAGTGACAAGCCCATTCATTCACCTCATCTAGGCCTTTTACTAGGGATTTAAGGTCCTGGTTTTCCTCTCAGACCCTAGAGCACACTGCCAGGCTCAGATTCCCGATCCCACATCCTGCTGAAGCCCTTCCCAAGATCAGACACTAGTTTTGTTTTCCTTGTTCTTATAGTAAAATGATGGTCTTTGACTTCTATACATCATCACTGTTCTGTTAATTACACATGACCTAATCTAAGTATTACACAAACCAAGCATAATTACTTAGAGATGTCATGAGATGGAAAATCCTTATTCAGTTAATTATTTTCCCCACAGGTGCTGACAGTGTGTCTACAGTGAAATGGGCCTGTGTACAGAGAGGATGATCTGTAACAATCCCATGTTCCTATGGTGACAGATATAAAACTCATGTGAAATACTGGTGCAGAGGGTATAATGTGAGGTCATGTACTCCCATAGTACACACTGACTCTCCACTGGAGGGTAAAGTGTGAGTCAGAGATGATCCTGACCAGCGAGTCTTCACTGTGACCATCAACAATCTGACAGCTGAGGACTCCGATCGGTACTGGTGTGGTGTGAAGATCAGTGGAGCCTCTCTGATCAGGTTAATCTGTCAGTCACTGATGGTAAGATGTCTGTACTGCAGACTGTAGCCAATGAGATGCACAGTATGTAACATGTCACTGAGTCAAAAAGGAAGGACCTTAACACAAACACTGATGGAAAAAATGTTTTAATATTTTAAAAATCTGCATTTTAATTTAATTCAATATGATAAACGAGACTTGGAAGAAGTAACAGTGTCAGCTAAATCGGGCGACTTCATGAGGTTAAATATGATAAGCAATATGTTAAAAAATGTCAGTTTATTGGCCAAACATTTACATACAGTATGTATGTTGTAATGGGCTGATATTCATAAACATTTCATTGCTGTGCAAATCTTTGAGTGTTTTACCTGTGTGTTGAAGTCCTCCAGGGCTGACAGTGGACAAACAGGAGGTGACGGGTGTGGATGGAGACAGTGTCAGTGTTACTATGGAAACAACAAAAGACAAAGGATGTGGTGTAAGATTGGGGGCTCCTGTGCATCAGAGAGATCAGTGAGTTTGCATGGGAGGCCTGTCCTGATCAGGGATGACACAGAAAATAAAACCTTCATTGTGACAATGAGTGGGCTGGAGAGGAAGGACACTGGCTGGTATTGGTGTGCTGCTGGAATCCTGCAGATTCCAGTTCATATTACTGTTAAACATAAGTAATTGATTTAAATCTGCCTGTGAATTATTTATGCTTGAATATAAATAGATACATACTAATCAACCCAGCAGTTTCACTCACGAAGGGGTTTGTGCTTCTTTGTGGGGATAATCCCCTATTTATCAGCTGTTGTGAAACAGAGTTATTTATTGGGATTATTGTTTCAATGATAGTGGCACGGTGGTCCAGTAGGCGGCGCTGTTGCTTCACGCATCCATGTTTAGGGGTTTGAATCTGGCTTCTGCTCTGTCTGTGTGGAGTTTGCATGTTCTCCACATGCTGTGTGGGTTTCCTCCAACAATCCAAAAACGCACAGTCAGGCTAATTGGTGTCTTTAATATTGAATGTGTGTCTTCTAGTTTATGATCAGTCTGTAATATGACAAAAATCACAGCATTTTCCACAGACATACAGCCAGTCACTTGTTATGTATACAAATCCAGACAAATCCATGTAGCTTGCAACATAATTCAGGCATTTTTTCATCTTTGTGAGGATGAATTGTTACTAATGGTGTGCAGACTGACTAACATGTCTGTAGGTGGTTTTTCATTGCAGCGTAGACCAGTGTTACAATTGTACTCTGTAATATCTGTTCCAGTGCTGCATCCATCCATTGTCTGAAACTGCTTGTCTAATTCAGGGTCCCTATGGGCGCAAGGCAGGGAACGTCCCATGACAGGGTGCCAACCAATTGCAGGACACGCTCACACTCCATTCCCTCGCACAAGCACACCTACCAGCAATTTGACAACTCCAATTAGCCTCAGCATGTTTTTGGACTGTGGGGGGAAATCAGAGTCCCTGGAAGGAACCCCACAATGACACAGGGGGAGCATGCAAACTCCATACACACGGAACTCCAGCGAAGACTTGAGTACACGTGCCAGAGGAGTGAGGCGACAGTGCAAACCCTGCTTTTTATTAACTATCCTTTCTCCTGTTTCCACTGCTCTCCTTTTCTCTGCACATGATGAAGAAGGAGGGGATAATGAAAAACGGAGGTAAGCATTCAGCAGCATTTACAGTAGTGTGGGGGTCCAGCTAGCAGCATTTACCTGATCACACAGTAATGGGAAACTGTCATTTTAATTTTAAGGGAAAAAAATATTTTTTATTTGATTTTCTTAATAATAAACTTGAGATCCCATCCCATCCAGGGTGAGCCCTTGCCTTCTGCCCTGTGCTGCTGGGGAATGACTGCAGGCCTGTTTTTACAAAATAGTGTAACATGTTGTGTGATAATCTCTAGCTATTTTCATGCTCTTTGTTAATGTCTCCTGTTCCTCACATGTGTCCTGTGTAATAGTACCGATGTGGCTGTACCGTGTTTCTATAAAGCATGTAAGACTTTACTGTTCACATCCACCCTCTTATTCAGCTCTTTGGTCCAGCTGGCTCTGTATGTAGGACTGAGCTGATCGGTGCTGCTGTCGATTATCAAGGTGGTTTTACTTCAGTCAGAACAGATTCACTGTTTTGTTCTTCAGGTTTAAATGTGATATGTGTGACTGACAGACACACTGGTGTATTATATGTCTCACAGGTGGGAGCAGGTTCTGGATGCTGTACTGAAAGCTGGGACTGGTGTGTTTTACCTGATTTGCACCATCATCACCATTCAGCTGCACTGGACCTCCTGTAGAAAGCAGGAACCAATCAGAGAGAAGCAGAGGGTCTCCCTGGATCAGAGGAAGCTGGCAGAGGAGATGACCTTCGTGGAGCAGAATGAGTCAGACGAGCTGTAAAATAAACGGTTATGCTAACTGCAGTGAAGCCTCTCTCACTCGGCCCTGCTCAGTCTGTACAGTCATAGCATGAGAGTCAGTTAAACACAGAGGGGATGATTATCTGCTGGCAACCTGTACAACCACGTATTGGCCACTTATTCACAAGTGCTTTGCTGCCACCTGCTGGTTAATGTTTAATAATCGTTATCTTGTGAAGGTAAGACTGGTTTTTATTAAATTGTCTCTTGATTCTGAAAAAATATGGTACTATGCAAAAGTCTTGGGCCATCAAAGAAAACGTTTAATGCTATTTAATTGGGTTGTGTATATTTGCTCAGAACAAAAACACAATTATCATAAAAATATATGCAAATTAAAAGTGACACAATAAAAACTAACAAGAATTTCTTCTTTTCTCCATAAAGTTACTGATGCCTTGTTGGATCGCTAGATGAACCACGCTTTGGATCCTAAACCTCTCCTCAGGGGCACCCCAGCCATTCCATGTATTTGTTAAATTCTGCCACCAGCTCACTTAATTAATTAATTTAATTAAACAAATGTGTCATGCCCGGCTCGTCCGCTCCTCCTGTGTGCCACGCCCCCTGATTACCCACGTGTTTTCTCCCGATTGTACCCAGCTGTATCTAGTTAATTTGCTCAGTCCTGTGTATTTCAGTCCGTGTCTTACCCGAGTCCTTTGTCCGTCATTGATGTCAGTTGATGTTCGTGCCCTCGTCCCTGAGATTAAACCCCTCGTTTGCCCTGATTCTCGGCTGTCTGCCTGCTTCTTACCCGCCTGCCCGCGATCGCTGCCGTCTCCCGTGACAAAATGTTAATGATGCATTGATTAGCCATAGGAGTTGTGTTATAAAAAGATATAGGTCTATTGGATGGTTGGTGCAAATGTTTTACTAACTTTAGAAGAGATTTTGAAATGACTGGGCTGCCACACTTTGACGGACAAAATATTATAATTCTAGACCAAGATGAAGATCATTTGAACATCATTTTCTTCGACAGCCCAAGACTTTTGTACAGTTTTGTATGTGTCTTTTATACTGGTCATAATTTGTTTAAATACATGATTAATAAATTGATACTTTACAAAACATTTCATATTTTTCTGAAATTGGTAATTATTAAAAATGAATTTCACAAACTTAAATGGTTTGGCTGCGATGGGCTGGCCCCCCATCCAGGGTTGTTCCCGTGCCCATTGCTTCCGGGATAGGCTCCGGACCCCCCACGACCCAGTAGGATAAGCGGTTTGGAAAATGGATGGATGGATGGATGGTAATTATTAAAAATGAATTTCACAAACTTAAATGGTTTGGCTGCGATGGGCTGGCCCCCCATCCAGGTTTGTTCCCGTGCCCATTGCTTCCGGGATAGGCTCCGGACCCCCCACGACCCAGTAGGATAAGCGGTTTGGAAAATGGATGGATGGATGGAGGGATAAATGGTTTGGAGTTTTTAGGTCACCCCTCCTCGTCAGAGCCCACCAATCAGGGACTCTTTAAAAGAGTGATGTAATCGGGAACGCCCACTTTTCAATCTGCAGTACAAATACACCAGCTTGTCTCTGCTAACAACAGCCTGTGAATGTCAGTTAAGGAGGAAACAGTACCACATACATATTGGCCAACATCAAATGAAAATGTAACACACGAAAACAGGACTGCCCACTTATCACTCTGCGTAAAATCACACCAGCTTGTCTCAGCTGACAGCAGCCTCACATATCAGCTAAGGAGGAAGACGGCATATCAAAAGTAAAAAGAAAGACACCATCAAATGAAAATATCCCTGTGTGATCTATTGGTTTCTGCTTTCACTCCCATTAAATGACAGTAAGTCTAGTTGGTGTCCGTGGTACTGAAAACCTGGATCAGTAAATTCCAAATGAAACTTCTTTACCTGATTTAACTGTAACTCACTTATTTTGTTGGCAATGATGCTTTGTTGAGTCTAGAAAGGCGCAAAGTGGGTTTCAGATAAATTAAATGAAGTAGTTTTGCTTAAAAACCAAAAAGCTTTGAACAATCAGTTCAGCTTTGGACTGTAGTGCTTCACAAAAGTAAAATCCATCCAGTTAAATCTCTTTATCCCCAAGTCAAGAAGATATCAAATGCAGAAGCACATTGTGGGAGATACAAGGTGCAGACACATTAAAAGCACTTTTTTTGTGTGAACATTATAAAACAGATTGATACACATTAAGCAGTTTGTAACTTTACATCCAGACCTACATCAGTCAGAAAAAGCAGGCGATGACCATCCCATCCAGCAGCTTCATCTCTGATTGTACAGAATCCCATGTCAGCGTAACTTCTGAAGTCATGACTAAACTAATTTCCAGCTCTGCCTTCAGTTTCATCTGTTAAATTAAATTAGGAACTAAACTAAACTAGGAGGGAAATATAGTCAAGCTACTTAAGTAGCCGAATTTTGTGTATCCACTAGAGGGCAGCCACACATAGATTCCCTTATGAATGGTTCTGATGCTTCCGGAAAGCACTGCACAAAGACCCAGGTATGCCAGTGAGGAACGGATAAAGAGCAGACGGATCCAAATACTAGCTGTAATATATAGTATTTTCAATGAATTTAAACAAATTAATATAACAGTGTCAGAGTGTCAGATCCATGTGACTTTTTATGATTGAAGAACTTTGAAAGCCTGAATATAACTGAGGAGGCCCACGGACCCCATTATGTGTGAAACATCATTGTGGTGCTGAGAGAAACACAGGACTGCTGATAAGACCCAGATGAAGTGAATTACCTGACTTTGCCCCCACCCATCCCCCCCCCCCAGGATACCCCCACCCCTGTCATACAGACACCTTCCTAACGGACCTCATGATTTGTGCTGATCCACACATATGAAAAAGACCTACTGCAGTGACATTTTAAAACTGTATAAAACATAATAAAGACTGAAATAAAGGCCTGAGGTCAGACCCTCTGTATGTAGCACACAGTGTTTCTGCAGAGTCTCACACTCACATCCTGTATGACGACTTTTCTGCTTTTCAGAATAAGTCTGATTTCACTGCTCTTTGCTCATTTGCAATATGAGGAAGTAACAGTTTAGAAAAGAACTAGACTTATTTGATTAATTTGTTTGTGAGCATGAATGATTCACTGTGAAGACCAGCTATCAATAATTTTGCTATGAAATCATGTTTCTAAAATGATAAGATTCTAGATGAAATCAAAATATTTATTCCTGGGAAGAGCAGGACAACAGCAGCATCAAA
The DNA here is from genome assembly GCF_023856365.1 of Brienomyrus brachyistius. Taxonomy (NCBI): domain Eukaryota; kingdom Metazoa; phylum Chordata; class Actinopteri; order Osteoglossiformes; family Mormyridae; genus Brienomyrus; species Brienomyrus brachyistius. The sequence goes on along the minus strand of NW_026042583.1, from coordinate 145,478 downwards.
CTGTTTTCCTTTTTACAGACAAGAAATAGACAGGAAATGCATCAGTGCACAAACAGTTTATGAAAATCAAAGATAGATGGATGATTTTTAAACATTTAAAACCCACAAAAAGGGAGGCAGTGAGGTTAAGGAGAGTCAGGAAGTCAGTGTCAGTCTCCACAGATCTGAGGTCAGCGATACACACATAAGGCTCCTCTGATGCTCCTCTTCATCCTCTTCTTCACTGATGGGCCTCCAGGTGAGGATCACTTACTCTGGGACTCCACCATTCAGCGTAGTTAAGATGAAGATACATTTTGCACAATATACTTACTACATCTGTTTGTTTATATTCATATTGTTCCATGAAGTTTGATCACTTCCCGATTATAGTCTGTGGTGGTAGCATGTTGACCGACTGATTTTAGAATTGACTGCAGTCTTCTTTGTGTCCACTATGTGGCAGCAGTATAAAGGAAATATCTTATTCTGTCACAGCTGCTGGTGTGTGTAAAAATTCACATACTCTGATAACAAGTAATTCTGCCTCCAACTGTTTGTCAGGGATCTGGGCAGGAATGAATTACATGCCGACTGTACATACAACAGAGATAGGCTCCTGGGAGAACTTTGCCAGAAGTTGAAACACGACTTTAAGAATGACACTGATACAGAGTACTCAGCTGTTTGGTTGAAACTAAATCTTGGTCTGGATTTTTACATTCTGGACCTGAACTACCCACTGCTGCACTGACCCCCACCTTCTTCTTTTTTTTTCCCTTTGTCCTGTCCGGCAGCTTTAGCAGAATCATGGTCTGAATGCACTGCTGTGACAAACATGTTTGCTTTACCATGAGGGGTTCTATAAACTCTGTATAGGCCTCTCATGTTGATCGATTTCATTTTTTAAATTTAAAAAATGTATTTATTTCATTTTTAACCCGTAAAGTATTGCAGTGGGTGAGCTGGCCGAAGAGGATGGACAGATTAGGAGGGAAAAAAAGAAGGAAAAAGAAGAAAGGAGCAAGTGAGATGAAATGAAAGTTTTTAGCGGGTGTCTCTAACTTTGCTCTGCCATTGCATGCACACCACTTCCAGGGCCAGCCTTGCTCTCACGCTGATATACTGTCAGATTATGCACATCTTATATGTTGTTTTAACCCTTAGCGTATTAGTAAAGGCTGTTTTGTACTTACTTGATGTGATGGTCCACTTTACTGTGGCCTTGAGCCACATTAGAAATTTATTTCTGATATATTTAACTTAATCCTCATTTTTCTTTTGCCCATGAGCACGAAACAGCTAAATAATTAGCATGATGCAGAAGTTATTCTCAGACAAGCACTTAATCTAAAAAGCAGAAATGTCATCATACACGATGTGAGGGTGAGACTGCAGACACACTGTGTGCTGCATACAGAGGGTCTGACCTCAGGCCTTTGTGTCAGTTGTTATTATGTTTGATTTGTGATTCTCACCTGGAGGCCCATCAGCGGATGAAGAGGAGCATCAGAGGAGCCTTATGTGTGTCTCACTGACCTCAGATCTGCGCAGACTGGCACTTACTTCCTGATTCTCCATAACTTTGCTGTTTCTCTGTCTTTATCTGTTACTCAGGAGTCCTGAAGTCCAATGAAAAATCCGCTTTCTCCTGTCTATTTGGCTGATACAAGTTCTGCTCACTTCTGCTTGGGTTGCATGGATCACCAGCCACTTGTCACCAACTAACAGACCACAGCCTACCTGACCAATGTCATAACTGGTGCACCTAGGTATAAAATTTAGTCTCACTGTCTCCAAAAAAGGTCACTGTCTGGAACCCCATGGAACCACATTTTTGATTCCTTAGGCAATTTTTACACTATGTGACAAACAAAAACAACACACAAGTTTGTCTCAACACAGGCTCCATAGTCAAGAAAGCACAGCAGCACCTCTACTTTCAGCGGAAGCTGAGAAAAGTCCATCTCCCATCCTCACAACATTTTACTGGGGAACTACTGAGAGCATCCTGAGCAGCTGCATCACGGTCTGATTTGGGAACTGCCTCGCCTCAGATCATAAGACCAGCGGATAGTGAGGATAGCTGAGAAGATTATTAGAGTCTCTCTCCCCTCCATCATGGACATTCACATCACACGCTCCATCCGCAAAGCCACCAACATTGTGGATGACCGCACCCACCCCTCACATAATCTTTTCACTCTGGCATCTGGAAAAGCATTCAGGCCTCCACAACCAGACTCAGAAACATGGCGCCTGACTACTGAACTCTCAGGGACTGATCTGATACCACACACAACACACACACACACACAGCTGTGTAATTATATCTTCGTGGGGACTCTCCATTCATTTCTATGGGGAAAACTGTAATCCCAACATGACAACTTTAACCCCTACCAACCCCTAACCTTAACCATATGTAACCAAACCAAAAACAAGACTTTTGGCATTTTTAGTTTTTTGACTGTATTTACAGATCTTTGTGAGTACCTGAAAATGCCCCCCAAAACATCAAAATAACAGGTTTTTGTCACATTGTGGGGGACATTTGGTCCCCACAATGTAATATACACCTAATCCACACACACACACAGAGTAGGTATTTGAATCTTTGTGGGGATTCTCCATTCATTTGTATGGGCGTAACCCCAATCCTAACTATGGGAACCTTAAACATTGCAGTAGTTACCAAGCAGTAACAGTAAGCAACCAAATAAAATGCAAGACTTTTTGAATTATTCCTTTGGCTGCATTCAAAGAATTTAATAAAATTCAGTATCTTCTTACTTTCGGGAACGAAAACATGTCCCTACAAAGTCAAAATAACATGTTTTTATAGCACTATGTACATAACCACCCACCCAAACGCGCGCACACACACACACAAACAGGCCTACCTACAGTATACCCTCCATAGATTACTGAATGAAATATCTGTAAAGCAGTTATTATGGCATGGCGTTTGGTTTGAACATGCAGTTTTTAAGAATATTGCGCTAATTCTAAACGAAAGACTGCACTAATTCTAAAATAGCTATATAAGAACTTTATTTACCATTAAATAAATTATAAATCAAACCAAAATTTAGTCTCTCAAAAAACTTGTATATGACATATCTTTGTTCACATTATGAGAAATTAAAAACACCAGGACACAGAATGTGAATAACAAGAACTATAGTGTTCTTTCTCAAAAGCGTACCTACCAACGTGGCTAAAATGCTAATTGCGTTCACCAGCTGTGGAAAAAAAACAGCGGGGCACCCCAAACATCGCGGTATTACGCATTACCGTAATACTGCGTAGCAAAGACATAATGTCATAAAAAAATTACAGTCAGTATTTATAGACAGAACTGCGTGGTTTCCCATTGACAAGTAGATACATGGTTTACGGGCTTGAAGGCGGTTAGATCAACAAATCCAATCACGCTCAGCCAAAACAAGCACGAGCTAAACATACTACTATTGATTGGTTCACCTTCAAATTCGTCCCGCCCTGACAATTAATTCTCGTTTTCATTCGTTGAAAATGGCGTCAGTACATATCTTCATCCTTTCGACCAATGAAAAATTTCGCTGGTTTCCATAGAAACAAAATCAGTGCAGTTTGAACATAAACTTTCTGACAGAGCGATGGCGCAGCGGTGAGAAGCATCTCTTCCTATGTTTCTTGCTATTTCTTCAGATTATGTTTTGTTAGCATAGTTAATTATATATTTCATTGTATGTCGTGATATAGTTCATGCAAATATTGCCGCAAAATATAATTGAAATATATTTAAAATTAGTAGCTTAAACTGTAGATGCTGTGGCCATTTTTCGTAATGTGATTGTTTATATTTAAATTGTAAGAGAAAATAATTGTGTTAAACTTAAAAACAACAAGCCTTATGGTTGATATGATTGGTTTTACTCATCCGGTCTGTCGTAATGCGTTTCATCTGAAGATGTTATTCTGAAAAGAGCCCCTATACGTTTACTTTTTAAATGTCCCATGTTGTTGAAGTAAGATTAACCGTTTGCTGGGTTCATTACCATGGCGATGTTATAACGTACCGAAGCAGCGTCCTGATTTCGCCAGCGTTACTGTATAGGTTGTGAAACAGTTTTAGCAATTTGGCCGCTTCTATCGGAGTAGCCTCGATGCCACGAGCAGCCAATGAAGGCTCCATCCCTTTCCATAGGCATTCTTGGTGAATAGCATTTAGCAAATGTCTGGAGTACGTTGAAAATACAGTGTCTAGTTTGGCTTTGAGAGTATCACAGACGGCTAGTTAATTATGTTAACCAGAATGAAAATTCCGAAAGCTGTTTCCTGGACCAACGACCAGCACTGGGGAGCCTGGGACCTGTGGGACGAGGTGATCGACTGGGGAGAGAGGAAAGGTTTGGAGGAGTGCTCACCAGCGACACCCCCCACTGTCCAGGCTGGGGAGGTTATGGGGGGACTGGGAGGTGTGACGGACTGGTGTAAGGGAGGGGAGGGTGTGAGAGTGATAGGCAATGCTGGCATTGTTTCTGAGACTCTTCAGAGAGGAAACTGGCGGTGTAGAGATAGATGTGGGTCTGGTATAGATAGAAGATGTAGAAGTGGTGGAAAATTAATATTAAAGTTGAGCTTGTAGAGCTCTTGACACAGAGAAGAGCCAAAATACAAGGAAGATGAAGCTGTGGTTCTTCTGCTGCTGTTTGGGGAACATTAAATGTTTGAAACAGTATCAAAGATAATGAATTAAGTGTGCTAAATTTTGAGATGTATAGTGGAATGTTTATTAATAATTGTTAATGTGGCGCCCCTGAACCCCCTCGGTTGGCCGCCCCTGCCGGTTGTGTGGGGTCGGGGATGAGGACTAATCGGGGCCAGTCGGGGATCTGGCCCCGGTGCCGGGGGGGGCCCACTCCTGCACGCCCTTATTGCTCCCCTGGGCCGGACACCACATTTCATACAACACTAGAGCTTTGAGGGGCAGTGGGGAGGTTTTACTTGCACATTAGACACCACATGACACTAGGGCTGAGGAGGTGGGTATAGGCAGGTGGGGTTCTGCCGTCTGCCAGCGGTGGGGTGCCCGTGCCTCGACTGTTCACCTGCTTTTTGCACTTTAGTTATATACACAGTCCATGCTACATTAGGGCCTTGGGGTGCAGGGAGGGGGATGGGGGACTCTGCCATCTGCCAGTGGTGGGGCCCTCATACTCGATCTGCACCCACTAATTTTAATGCATTGTAGACATAAACACACAACTCTCTCACACTTGTACATGCACACTTCACATTAACATGGGACGGGGAATCAGTGGGGGCTGAGGGGTCCCCCCTAACTCTCTGTCTCTGGCCCTGCGCGTGTGGGGTGGCCCGGCAGGTAGAAGACGGCTCTGGCCGGTGTGGGCCGTCTCCTCTTGTGGGCTGCGGGCTGGGTGGTCCTTGGCTCTGCTGCGCCGTGGTGGGGCCCTGGCAGGCGGTCCGGGGTATCTAGGGATGCTCTGAGCCCTTCTAGGCGAATTGTAGGGTTCGGTCTGGGCTGGGCGGGGGGTCTGCCGCTCCCCGGTTGACGCAGGTCCGCTCCTGGGTGGTGGGGGGGGGGGGTGCACTTTGTTTGTATGGGTCTCCCTTAGATCATCCTGCAGTGTCGGGGAGGGGGGGGACGTGCCGGGTCGCTACAGTGGGCGGTGATCCGTCCTGCCGGGGAGCGGGCTGGGGGGACCGTCCGCCAGGGGAGTGTTCCCGGTTGATGGGGCCCTTTGGCCCTGGACCCGCTTCCCTCGGTGGAGGGCTTGCGGGAGGGACTGGGGGGCTCGCTGTCTGTCCCCCCTATGCGGACCTCCTTTTACAGGGGTTGGGCCCCCCTTAGTCCCTCGTGGGCTCCCTCTCGGGTTGGGCGGGTGGTTGTCTTGTGGACATATGGCCATGGGCCGTGTGTTTCTTATGGTTGTTTGTACTCTGTATTCCCCTACACTTTATTTTCTCCATCCCACCATTACATCTCCAGCCCGCTGTTCCTGGGAAAAGCCACCTGCCAATCATCCTTGGAGCAGCAGCCATTCTCAGGATCTCCTACATCACAGATCACCTAATAAACACAGGACCTGTCGACGACTGGAGAAAAGGAGAAACGCTGAAGCACACTGGGCATTTTGGAAGCATTTCATCATAATAAATTACCTTTGCCTTTACAGTTTCTGTGTACAGTTTCATTATAGTAAATTGCACTTAGTTGTGATTACTCAGTTACAAAGACAATGGGTCACTCTATAATGGGTGATGGTATGCTTTTAGCTGTGCTTCCACAGGTTGTATCTGCCTTAGTAAATGACTAAATGTCTTTTTCACAAATGATTTTGATTATGTTTGTAGAATTAAATTAAAGGTAAACCTGTACATTGGTTAAAATAACATCTGACTGCTACAATAATACATCATACAGCGTTTTTTGTACTAATGTGCTACCTTGAGACATTCAGGTTGTATAATAAACAATTTTAATAAGAATTGTGTTAAGTAATTAACTTTCAAAATCTATCAATACCATGCAAAAGTGTAAAGTCAAATTTATGAGATACTTATTACAATAAACGGAAGTAGTCTGTACCCATTTAAAGAGGCTTTACATCGTACAGCTTCTTATACTGGTCTGGTTGGTGGGTATAAAGGATCTATTAGAAATCTTCCTCCTCCAAATGTATCATATCATTTCATGAGTTTTGGTAGAGTGGGGGTAGCAGGATAATAATAGGATTTACTGGTTATTTTTAAACAAAGAGGAAGTACACAGTCCAACCAGGTACTATATTGAAATGCTAACAAGTTTTTAAATATTTTTATTCAAGTGACTTTAAGTCTGGATAATGTTTTTAATGGTTGGCAACGTGTGTATTACTGTATAATTAAATAATTAAACTTCTGAAATGGCCGCTCAGTGCAGGAGGAGGCTGCAAACCTGAAGAGGCACACAACCGTATGGGTGGGGCAGGGGATCAATGGTGTGAGGTAGAGGACCAGGGCAGTGGGATTGCAGTGGCACAAGGGCAACCGTGTGGTCATCATGGGCTCCTCCAATGGCAGCTTCAGGTAAGTCGCTCTGGTAAACCCCGTTAGACTCCAGTGAAGTGAGTGAGGCTGCAGCGCAACACTGGAGGGGACACATGTGGGCTCAGGGGCCCACGTGACTGTAGCAGAGGAAGGGATCTCTAGCTGATGTGGAGGTACAGGCCCAGTGGCAGTAAGGGGTGGGCAGTCAGCTGCAGAGGCTGCGGGGCCAGCGGCCCCACTGTACACATGGACCGCAGGGAATCTCAGCATGTTGTGCCCAAAGTCCAGCACACATGCCGTGCTCCGGGGGAAATTCAGGCCCAGGATGGAGGGATCGAGCATGTCAGCCATCCACATAGTTACTATTCACAACTAAACCCCCCATGTCAAAAGGGAACAACCCCGTCCCTCTTAAAGGGGCCAGGTCACCAGTCATTGTTCTCACCTGCACCAATGTCAGTTCTAGACAGTGTCTGGTCTCACCAGGGTTGCAGTGGAACCTGTATGGACTAGGGCAGTACATGCGACTCACATCACTATGGTGGGTATGTGACAGAAGTTGCCTCTGTGAGTCCAATCCGTAGTCACCACCTCTGCAGCAGGTGGCAGCAGGGCCACCTCCCCGGTGTCACCAAGGAAGTTCCGGAAATTAACCTTGTTGGCCCACATCTTCCCGGCTATGCGTGCCCTTGGCGGAACCCTGGGTGGCGGTGAACTTGGGACACTGTCTGAGGATTGAGGGGTGGGGGGGGTGCTGCTGCCTGTCAGCCTACAGGCAGTCTGCATCCAGGAAGTAAACCTGAGGGCCTGGGTCCTCCAAGCCCTTTGGCGTTTACAGCTTGGTTGATTTCTCCCGCCTCGTTCCCCGCCACCTCGCTGCCCACAATTTCTCTCTCCAAAGCCAGTTCCAGGGCCTCGTCTAGGGACGCAGAGGGGTTGACTGTGTCTGAATGTGAGCTATCTGGGGTTAAGTGTCTAGATAAACTGATCCCTGGCCAGTTCACTCTGTACTGATAGAGCCATGTGAGCACAGACACGCCTACACAACCCCTTGATATCATTAAGCAGGATGCAGAGAGACTCATTTGACTCAATCCCTGCACCTATTGTTTAACTGAGAGGGCAGAAGTCCTCACACTGCCCACAGCGATTCTGCAGGGCACTGACCAGTGTCTCATCCAGGGGCTCAAGCAACCAGCAGTGTACACCTCAGAAAAGCATGTGTGACAACCCTGAGGACCTGCTTGCATACCACAATGGTATCCCATCTCCCCTTGCTCTTTGAAGGGGTACAACCCATCCAGTATAGTTATCACTGGGCTATCACAATGTCATCACAATACTAAAGACTGAAACAAAGCCGTGAGGTCAGACCCTCTGTATACAGCACACAGTCTCACCCTCACATCCTGTATGACCACATTTCTGCTGTTCACATGGCAATTCTCCAGCTTCCTTTGCCCTACAATGGACTGACGACCTGTTGAAGGTCTACCTCACTTTACACTTTGCCCATGTCTTGTGTGTATACCCTGTCCGATCCTAACGTGTATTTAGTGTGTGTAAATCTCTCACTGCATCTGCATTTCGCAGTTCAGCTTCTGACAACATTGTGTTTCCCATCTGTGTATTTGGGTTCGGTGCTTGTTGGGTGCCTGTCGTGGTCCTTCTATTTACAATTGTACGCAGGGCATGCTGGGATATGCGCCCCGCCGGTGTTACACTAGTATAAAAAAGGAATCTGGTCGAGTTTGTTCATTGACCAAATTTTGTTTTTGCGAACCAAATTGTTTGTAGGCCAAAGCATTTGTGAATTGCAAGCACTACTGTACTAATGATAAATTGGTATGAAAAAATGGAGACAATTTCTGAGACACCAGAGCGATCCGTGTACTGTAATATTTATCTTATCAATAACACAGTAAAAATACACATTAGCGCCAATTCATCTTCTTTATTCATCATGAATATTTTAATTCATTAATGCAGGAGTCTGTGATAAATCGCTATCAGCATTTGGTTTATAATGGCCAATTAATGATAACTAAAAAGAAACAGAGAGACTAAAGACACAACTTTCAACCATGATATGAGTGCTGTTGCTGCATAATTTGTCCACCAGGGGTCACAGCGCAACCCCCATCTCGGCAAGATGGATGACTTGAAATATGTTTCTATATCAAGTTGAATTATTTTTATTTCTATAGCACATTTAAAAACAATCTATGTTGTGCCAAAGTGCTGTAGGTCAAAATAATATAAATATATAGTAAAAGTAGAGACATTGGCCAATGTTACACAATGTTACACAAAAAATAATCAGAATCAGACTGTGGTTTATTGCCAAGTAGGTTGACCCTACAAGGAATTCTTTTTGGTATAATGGTGCTCCATGGAAAAACAAGACTAAGCAACAACCAAGTTCAAAAAACAGTGCAAAAGTTATACAATAATCTAGTAATAAATATAAAATCACTATAAATGTTAAATACATGATGTGCAAAGCAGAATAGTCTGATTAAATAGATAAATAAAATGTGTTCCTGTGTGTGCAGGGTCAGTACAGAGATGCATCTAATAAGAAGCGGTGTAAGGCTGAATTAGCTCCGAGACGGACTGGGGACCTATGCCATGTATCGCCTTAGAAAGAAATAAGAAATCTTTAAACTGTATTCTCAGAAATTCTCAAAACTTAACAGGTAGCCAATGCAATGTAGCCAACACAGGGGAAATTTGGTGTCTAATTTTTGTTGAGAGCCTGGTAGCACCGTTTTGAACAAGGAGTAGTCAGAATAAAGATGCTTCTGGTAAACCTGGGTACAGAGAACGGCAGTAACCCAATCAGGATAAAAGCAGGAGTAACTCTCCAGGTCTTTGGCTGAAAGGTGTGGTTTAAGCCAGGCTATTGAACTCAGCTGACAGAAACACCCCTTCACAACAGCATTTATTTGTTTATCAAACTCAGTGATGAATCAAAGATGACACCAAGATTTTTATTATGTGACTGGAGGTTTTCTGAATGAGGCCCTAATTGTTCTCTGAGATCATGAACAGTGACCAAAACTCATTACCTCTGTCTTGTTTTCATTAATCTGGACGAAAGTCATTGCTGTCCTGTTCTTAATATCCTCCAGACAGTTAGAAAGGGCCACCAGAGAGCAGCAGTCACCAGGTTTTAATGGCAGATATGGCTGCGTATCACCAGCATAGCAATGATATTTTACATAATAACGTTCACAAATAGAGCCCAAAGGAAGCATGTATAGAGGGAATATGAGAGGGCCTGTATCACAGGACTGGATATGTTTACAAGTAAGGCCATAGTACTTAAGGGGTGTGGCCATCCCACACAGTGACAAGCCCATTCATTCACCTCATCTAGGCCTTTTACTAGGGATTTAAGGTCCTGGTTTTCCTCTCAGACCCTAGAACACACTGCCAGGCTCAGATTCCCGATCCCACATCCTGCTGAAGCCCTTCCCAAGATCAGACACTAGTTTTGTTTTCCTTGTTCTTATAGTAAAATGATGGTCTTTGACTTTTATACATCATCACTGTTCTGTTAATTACACATGACCTAATCTAAGTATTACACAAACCAAGCATAATTACTTAGAGATGTCATAAGATGGAAAATCCTTATTCAGTTAATTATTTTCCCCACAGGTGCTGACAGTGTGTCTACAGTGAAATGGGCCTGTGTACAGAGAGGATGATCTGTAACAATCCCATGTTCCTATGGTGACAGATATAAAACTCATGTGAAATACTGGTGCAGAGGGTATAATGTGAGGTCATGTACTCCCATAGTACACACTGACTCTCCACAGGAGGGTAAAGTGTGAGTCAGAGATGATCCTGACCAGCGAGTCTTCACTGTGACCATCAACAATCTGACAGCTGAGGACTCCGATCGGTACTGGTGTGGTGTGAAGATCAGTGGAGCCTTTCTGATCAGGTTAATCTGTCAGTCACTGATGGTAAGATGTCTGTACTGCAGACTGTAGCCAATGAGATGCACAGTATGTAACATGTCACTGAGTCAAAAAGGAAGGACCTTAACACAAACACTGATGAAAAAAATGTTTTAATATTTTAAAAATCTGCATTTTAATTTAATTCAATATGATAAACGAGACTTGGAAGAAGTAACAGTGTCAGCTAAATCGGGCGACTTCATGAGGTTAAATATGATAAGCAATATGTTAAAAAATGTCAGTTTATTGGCCAAACATTTACATACAGTATGTATGTTGTAATGGGCTGATATTCATAAACATTTCATTGCTGTGGAAATCGTTGAGTGTTTTACCTGTGTGTTGAAGTCCTCCAGGGCTGTCAGTGGACAAACAGGAGGTGACGGGTGTGGATGGAGACAGTGTCAGTGTTACTATGGAAACAACAAAAGACAAAGGATGTGGTGTAAGATTGGGGGCTCCTGTGCATCAGAGAGATCAGTGAGTTTGCATGGGAGGCCTGTCCTGATCAGGGATGACACAGAAAATAAAACCTTCATTGTGACAATGAGTGGGCTGGAGAGGAAGGACACTGGCTGGTATTGGTGGCTGGTTGTGGAATCCTGCAGATTCCAGTTCATATTACTGTTAAACATAAGTAATTGATTTAAATCTGCCTGTGAATTATTTATGCTTGAATATAAATAGATACATACTAATCAACCCAGCAGTTTCACTCACGAAGGGGTTTGTGCTTCTTTGTGGGGATAATCCCCTATTTATCAGCTGTTGTGAAACAGAGTTATTTATTGGGATTATTGTTTCAATGATAGTGGCACGGTGGTCCAGTAGGCGGCGCTGTTGCTTCACGCCTCCATGTTTAGGGGTTTGAATCTGGCTTCTGCTCTGTCTGTGTGGAGTCTGCATGTTCTCCACATGCTGTGTGGGTTTCCTCCAACAATCCAAAAACGCACAGTCAGGCTAATTGGTGTCTTTAATATTGAATGTGTGTCTTCTAGTTTATGATCAGTCTGTAATATGACAAAAATCACAGCATTTTCCACAGACATACAGCCAGTCACTTGTTATGTATACAAATCCAGACAAATCCATGTAGCTTGCAACATAATTCAGGCATTTTTTCATCTTTGTGAGGATGAATTGTTACTAATGGTGTGCAGACTGACTAACATGTCTGTAGGTGGTTTTTCATTGCAGCGTAGACCAGTGTTACAATTGTACTCTGTAATATCTGTTCCAGTGCTGCATCCATCCATTGTCTGAAACTGCTTGTCTAATTCAGGGTCCCTATGGGCGCAAGGCAGGGAACGTCCCATGACAGGGTGCCAACCAATTGCAGGACACGCTCACACTCCATTCCCTCGCACAAGCACACCTACCGGCAATTTGACAACTCCAATTAGCCTCAGCATGTTTTTGGACTGTGGGGGGAAATCAGAGTCCCTGGAAGGAACCCCACAATGACACAGGGGGAGCATGCAAACTCCATACACACGGAACTCCAGCGAAGACTTGAGTACACGTGCCAGAGGAGTGAGGCGACAGTGCAAACCCTGCTTTTTATTAACTATCCTTTCTCCTGTTTCCACTGCTCTCCTTTTCTCTGCACATGATGAAGAAGGAGGGGATAATGAAAAACGGAGGTAAGCATTCAGCAGCATTTACAGTAGTGTGGGGGTCCAGCTAGCAGCATTTACCTGATCACACAGTAATGGGAAACTGTCATTTTAATTTTAAGAGAAAAAAATATTTTTTATTTGATTTTCTTAATAATAAACTTGAGATCCCATCCCATCCAGGGTGAGCCCTTGCCTTCTGCCCTGTGCTGCTGGGGAATGACTGCAGGCCTGTTTTTACAAAATAGTGTAACATGTTGTGTGATAATCTCTAGCTATTTTCATGCTCTTTGTTAATGTCTCCTGTTCCTCACATGTGTCCTGTGTAATAGTACCGATGTGGCTGTACCGTGTTTCTATAAAGCATGTAAGACTTTACTGTTCACATCCACCCTCTTATTCAGCTCTTTGGTCCAGCTGGCTCTGTATGTAGGACTGAGCTGATCGGTGCTGCTGTCGATTATCAAGGTGGTTTTACTTCAGTCAGAACAGATTCACTGTTTTGTTCTTCAGGTTTAAATGTGATATGTGTGACTGACAGACACACTGGTGTATTATATGTCTCACAGGTGGGAGCAGGTTCTGGATGCTGTACTGAAAGCTGGGACTGGTGTGTTTTACCTGATTTGCACCATCATCACCATTCAGCTGCACTGGACCTCCTGTAGAAAGCGGGAACCAATCAGAGAGAAGCAGAGGGTCTCCCTGGATCAGAGGAAGCTGGCAGAGGAGATGACCTTCGTGGAGCAGAATGAGTCAGACGAGCTGTAAAATAAACGGTTATGCTAACTGCAGTGAAGCCTCTCTCACTCGGCCCTGCTCAGTCTGTACAGTCATAGCATGAGAGTCAGTTAAACACAGAGGGGATGATTATCTGCTGGCAACCTGTACAACCATGTATTGGCCACTTATTCACAAGTGCTTTGCTGCCACCTGCTGGTTAATGTTTAATAATCGTTATCTTGTGAAGGTAAGACTGGTTTTTATTAAATTGTCTCTTGATTCTGAAAAAATATGGTACTATGCAAAAGTCTTGGGCCATCAAAGAAAACGTTTAATGCTATTTAATTGGGTTGTGTATATTTGCTCAGAACAAAAACACAATTATCATAAAAATATATGCAAATTAAAAGTGACACAATAAAAACTAACAAGAATTTCTTCTTTTCTCCATAAAGTTACTGATGCCTTGTTGGATCGCTAGATGAACCACGCTTTGGATCCTAAACCTCTCCTCAGGGGCACCCCAGCCATTCCATGTATTTGTTAAATTCTGCCACCAGCTCACTTAATTAATTAATTTAATTAAACAAATGTGTCATGCCCGGCTCGTCCGCTCCTCCTGTGTGCCACGCCCCCTGATTACCCACGTGTTTTCTCCCGATTGTACCCAGCTGTATCTAGTTAATTTGCTCAGTCCTGTGTATTTCAGTCCGTGTCTTACCCGAGTCCTTTGTCCGTCATTGATGTCAGTTGATGTTCGTGCCCTCGTCCCTGAGATTAAACCCCTCGTTTGCCCTGATTCTCGGCTGTCTGCCTGCTTCTTACCCGCCTGCCCGCGATCGCTGCCGTCTCCCGTGACAAAATGTTAATGATGCATTGATTAGCCATAGGAGTTGTGTTATAAAAAGATATAGGTCTATTGGATGGTTGGTGCAAATGTTTTACTAACTTTAGAAGAGATTTTGAAATGACTGGGCTGCCACACTTTGACGGACAAAATATTATAATTCTAGACCAAGATGAAGATCATTTGAACATCATTTTCTTCGACAGCCCAAGACTTTTGTACAGTTTTGTATGTGTCTTTTATACTGGTCATAATTTGTTTAAATACATGATTAATAAATTGATACTTTACAAAACATTTCATATTTTTCTGAAATTGGTAATTATTAAAAATGAATTTCACAAACTTAAATGGTTTGGCTGCGATGGGCTGGCCCCCCATCCAGGGTTGTTCCCGTGCCCATTGCTTCCGGGATAGGCTCCGGACCCCCCACGACCCAGTAGGATAAGCGGTTTGGAAAATGGATGGATGGATGGAGGGATAAATGGTTTGGAGTTTTTAGGTCACCCCTCCTCGTCAGAGCCCACCAATCAGGGACTCTTTAAAAGAGTGATGTAATCGGGAACGCCCACTTTTCAATCTGCAGTACAAATACACCAGCTTGTCTCTGCTAACAACAGCCTGTGAATGTCAGTTAAGGAGGAAACAGTACCACATACATATTGGCCAACATCAAATGAAAATGTAACACACGAAAACAGGACTGCCCACTTATCACTCTGCGTAAAATCACACCAGCTTGTCTGAGCTGACAGCAGCCTCACATATCAGCTAAGGAGGAAGACGGCATATCAAAAGTAAAAAGAAAGACACCATCAAATGAAAATATCCCTGTGTGATCTATTGGTTTCTGCTTTCACTCCCATTAAATGACAGTAAGTCTAGTTGGTGTCCGTGGTACTGAAAACCTGGATCAGTAAATTCCAAATGAAACTTCTTTACCTGATTTAACTGTAACTCACTTATTTTGTTGGCAATGATGCTTTGTTGAGTCTAGAAAGGCGCAAAGTGGGTTTCAGATAAATTAAATGAAGTAGTTTTGCTTAAAAACCAAAAAGCTTTGAACAATCAGTTCAGCTTTGGACTGTAGTGCTTCACAAAAGTAAAATCCATCCAGTTAAATCTCTTTATCCCCAAGTCAAGAAGATATCAAATGCAGAAGCACATTGTGGGAGATACAAGGTGCAGACACATTAAAAGCACTTTTTTTGTGTGAACATTATAAAACAGATTGATACACATTAAGCAGTTTGTAACTTTACATCCAGACCTACATCAGTCAGAAAAAGCAGGCGATGACCATCCCATCCAGCAGCTTCATCTCTGATTGTACAGAATCCCATGTCAGCGTAACTTCTGAAGTCATGACTAAACTAATTTCCAGCTCTGCCTTCAGTTTCATCTGTTAAATTAAATTAGGAACTAAACTAAACTAGGAGGGAAATATAGTCAAGCTACTTAAGTAGCCGAATTTTGTGTATCCACTAGAGGGCAGCCACACATAGATTCCCTTATGAATGGTTCTGATGCTTCCGGAAAGCACTGCACAAAGACCCAGGTATGCCAGTGAGGAACGGATAAAGAGCAGACGGATCCAAATACTAGCTGTAATATATAGTATTTTCAATGAATTTAAACAAATTAATATAACAGTGTCAGAGTGTCAGATCCATGTGACTTTTTATGATTGAAGAACTTTGAAAGCCTGAATATAACTGAGGAGGCCCACGGACCCCATTATGTGTGAAACATCATTGTGGTGCTGAGAGAAACACAGGACTGCTGATAAGACCCAGATGAAGTGAATTACCTGACTTTGCCCCCACCCATCCCCCCCCCCCAGGATACCCCCACCCCTGTCATACAGACACCTTCCTAACGGACCTCATGATTTGTGCTGATCCACACATATGAAAAGGACCTACTGCAGTGACATTTTAAAACTGTATAAAACATAATAAAGACTGAAATAAAGGCCTGAGGTCAGACCCTCTGTATGTAGCACACAGTGTTTCTGCAGAGTCTCACACTCACATCCTGTATGACGACTTTTCTGCTTTTCAGAATAAGTCTGATTTCACTGCTCTTTGCTCATTTGCAATATGAGGAAGTAACAGTTTAGAAAAGAACTAGACTTATTTGATTAATTTGTTTGTAGTTTAAATTCTGTGAGCATGAATGATTCACTGTGAAGACCAGCTATCAATAATTTTGCTATGAAATCATGTTTCTAAAATGATAAGATTCTAGATGAAATCAAAATATTTATTCCTGGTAAGAGCAGGACAACAGCAGCATCAAACTGTTTTCCTTTTTACAGACAAGAAATAGACAGGAAATGCATCAGTGCACAAACAGTTTATGAAAATCAAAGATAGATGGATGATTTTTAAACATTTAAAACCCACAAAAAGGGAGGCAGTGAGGTTAAGGAGAGTCAGGAAGTCAGTGTCAGTCTCCACAGATCTGAGGTCAGCGATACACACATAAGGCTCCTCTGATGCTCCTTTTCATCCTCTTCTTCACTGATGGGCCTCCAGGTGAGGATCACTTACTCTGGGACTCCACCATTCAGCGTAGTTAAGATGAAGATACATTTTGCACAATATACTTACTACATCTGTTTGTTTATATTCATATTGTTCCATGAAGTTTGATCACTTCCCGATTATAGTCTGTGGTGGTAGCATGTTGACTGACTGATTTTAGAATTGACTGCAGTCTTCTTTGTGTCCACTATGTGGCAGCAGTATAAAGGAAATATCTTATTCTGTCACAGCTGCTGGTGTGTGTAAAAATTCACATACTCTGATAACAAGTAATTCTGCCTCCAACTGTTTGTCAGGGACCTGGGCAGGAATGAATTACATGCCGACTGTACATACAACAGAGATAGGCTCCTGGGAGAACTTTGCCAGAAGTTGAAACACGACTTTAAGAATGACACTGATACAGAGTACTCAGCTGTTTGGTTGAAACTAAATCTTGGTCTGGATTTTTACATTCTGGACCTGAACTACCCACTGCTGCACTGACCCCCACCTTCTTCTTTTTTTTCCCTTTGTCCTGTCCGGCAGCTTTAGCAGAATCATGGTCTGAATGCACTGCTGTGACAAACATGTTTGCTTTACCATGAGGGGTTCTATAAACTCTGTATAGGCCTCTCATGTTGATCGATTTCATTTTTTAAATTTAAAAAAATTATTTATTTCATTTTTAGGCGGCATGGTGATGCAGTGGGTGAGCTGGCCGAAGAGGATGGACAGATTAGGAGGGAAAAAAAGAAGGAAAAAGAAGAAAGGAGCAAGTGAGATGAAATGAAAGTTTTTAGCGGGTGTCTCTAACTTTGCTCTGCCATTGCATGCACACCACTTCCAGGGCCAGCCTTGCTCTCACGCTGATATACTGTCAGATTATGCACATCTTATATGTTGTTTTAACCCTTAGCGTATTAGTAAAGGCTGTTTTGTACTTACTTGATGTGATGGTCCACTTTACTGTGGCCTTGAGCCACATTAGAAATTTATTTCTGATATATTTAACTTAATCCTCATTTTTCTTTTGCCCATGAGCACGAAACAGCTAAATAATTAGCATGATGCAGAAGTTATTCTCAGACAAGCACTTAATCTAAAAAGCAGAAATGTCATCATACACGATGTGAGGGTGAGACTGCAGACACACTGTGTGCTGCATACAGAGGGTCTGACCTCAGGCCTTTGTGTCAGTTGTTATTATGTTTGATTTGTGATTCTCACCTGGAGGCCCATCAGCGGATGAAGAGGAGCATCAGAGGAGCCTTATGTGTGTCTCACTGACCTCAGATCTGCGCAGACTGGCACTTACTTCCTGATTCTCCATAACTTTGCTGTTTCTCTGTCTTTATCTGTTACTCAGGAGTCCTGAAGTCCAATGAAAAATCCGCTTTCTCCTGTCTATTTGGCTGATACAAGTTCTGCTCACTTCTGCTTGGGTTGCATGGATCACCAGCCACTTGTCACCAACTAACAGACCACAGCCTACCTGACCAATGTCATAACTGGTGCACCTAGGTATAAAATTTAGTCTCACTGTCTCCAAAAAAGGTCACTGTCTGGAACCCCATGGAACCACATTTTTGATTCCTTAGACAAGAGCATCCTGAGCAGCTGCATCACGGTCTGAATTGGGAACTGCCTCGCCTCAGATCATAAGACCAGCGGATAGTGAGGATAGCTGAGAAGATTATTAGAGTCTCTCTCCCCTCCATCATGGACATTCACATCACACGCTCCATCCGCAAAGCCACCAACATTGTGGATGACCGCACCCACCCCTCACATAATCTTTTCACTCTGGCATCTGGAAAAGCATTCAGGCCTCCACAACCAGACTCAGAAACATGGCGCCTGACTACTGAACTCTCAGGGACTGATCTGATACCACACACAACACACACACACATACAGCTGTGTAATTATATCTTCGTGGGGACTCTCCATTCATTTCTATGGGGAAAACTGTAATCCCAACATGACAACTTTAACCCCTACCAACCCCTAACCTTAACCATATGTAACCAAACCAAATACAAGACTTTTGGCATTTTTAGTTTTTTGACTGTATTTACAGATCTTTGTGAGTACCTGAAAATGCCCCCCAAAACATCAAAATAACGGGGTTTTTGTCACATTGTGGGGGACATTTGGTCCCCACAATGTAATATACACCTACTCCACACACACACACACACACACACACAGAGATTAGGTATTTGAATCTTTGTGGAGATTCTCCATTCATTTGTATGGGCGTAACCCCAATCCTAACTATGGCAACCTTAAACATTGCAGTAGTTACCAAGCAGTAACAGTAAGCAACCAAACAAAATGCAAGACTTTTTGAATTATTCATTTGACTGCATTCACAGAATTTAATAAAATTCAGTATCTTACTTTCGGGACCGAAAACATGTCCCTACAAAGTCAAAATAACATGTTTTTATAGCACTATGTACATAACCACCCACCCAAACGCGCGCACACACACACACAAACAGGCCTACCTACAGTATACCCTCCATAGATTCCTGAATGAAATATCTGTAAAGCAGTTATTATGGCATGGCGTTTGGTTTGAACATGCAGTTTTTAAGAATATTGCGCTAATTCTAAACGAAAGACTGCACTAATTCTAAAATAGCTATATAAGAACTTTATTTACCATTAAATAAATTATAAATCAAACCAAAATTTAGTCTCTCAAAAAACTTGTATATGACATATCTTTGTTCACATTATGAGAAATTAAAAACACCAGGACACAGAATGTGAATAACAAGAACTATAGTGTTCTTTCTCAAAAGCGTACCTACCAACGTGGCTAAAATGCTAATTGCGTTCACCAGCTGTGGAAAAAAAACAGCGGGGCACCCCAAACATCGCGGTATTACGCATTACCGTAATACTGCATAGCAAAGACATAATGTCATAAAAAAATTACAGTCAGTATTTATAGACAGAACTGCGTGGTTTCCCATTGACAAGTAGATACATGGTTTACGGGCTTGAAGGCGGTTAGATCAACAAATCCAATCACGCTCAGCCAAAACAAGCACGAGCTAAACATACTACTATTGATTGGTTCACCTTCAAATTCGTCCCGCCCTGACAATTAATTCTCGTTTTCATTCGTTGAAAATGGCGTCAGTACATATCTTCATCCTTTCGACCAATGAAAAATTTCGCTGGTTTCCATAGAAACAAAATCAGTGCAGTTTGAACATAAACTTTCTGACAGAGCGATGGCGCAGCGGTGAGAAGCATCTCTTCCTATGTTTCTTGCTATTTCTTCAGATTATGTTTTGTTAGCATAGTTAATTATATATTTCATTGTATGTCGTGATATAGTTCATGCAAATATTGCCGCAAAATATAATTGAAATATATTTAAAATTAGTAGCTTAAACTGTAGATGCTGTGGCCATTTTTCGTAATGTGATTGTTTATATTTAAATTGTAAGAGAAAATAATTGTGTTAAACTTAAAAACAACAAGCCTTATGGTTGATATGATTGGTTTTACTCATCCGGTCTGTCGTAATGCGTTTCATCTGAAGATGTTATTCTGAAAAGAGCCCCTATACGTTTACTTTTTAAATGTCCCATGTTGTTGAAGTAAGATTAACCGTTTGCTGGGTTCATTACCATGGCGATGTTATAACGTACCGAAGCAGCGTCCTGATTTCGCCAGCGTTACTGTATAGGTTGTGAAACAGTTTTAGCAATTTGGCCGCTTCTATCGGAGTAGCCTCGATGCCACGAGCAGCCAATGAAGGCTCCATCCCTTTCCATAGGCATTCTTGGTGAATAGCATTTAGCAAATGTCTGGAGTACGTTGAAAATACAGTGTCTAGTTTGGCTTTGAGAGTATCACAGACGGCTAGTTAATTATGTTAACCAGAATGAAAATTCCGAAAGCTGTTTCCTGGACCAACGACCAGCACTGGGGAGCCTGGGACCTGTGGGACGAGGTGATCGACTGGGGAGAGAGGAAAGGTTTGGAGGAGTGCTCACCAGCGACACCCCCCACTGTCCAGGCTGGGGAGGTTATGGGGGGACTGGGAGGTGTGACGGACTGGTGTAAGGGAGGGGAGGGTGTGAGAGTGATAGGCAATGCTGGCATTGTTTCTGAGACTCTTCAGAGAGGAAACTGGCGGTGTAGAGATAGATGTGGGTCTGGTATAGATAGAAGATGTAGAAGTGGTGGAAAATTAATATTAAAGTTGAGCTTGTAGAGCTCTTGACACAGAGAAGAGCCAAAATACAAGGAAGATGAAGCTGTGGTTCTTCTGCTGCTGTTTGGGGAACATTAAATGTTTGAAACAGTATCAAAGATAATGAATTAAGTGTGCTAAATTTTGAGATGTATAGTGGAATGTTTATTAATAATTGTTAATGTGGCGCCCCTGAACCCCCTCGGTTGGCCGCCCCTGCCGGTTGTGTGGGGTCGGGGATGAGGACTAATCGGGGCCAGTCGGGGATCTGGCCCCGGTGCCGGGGGGGGCCCACTCCTGCACGCCCTTATTGCTCCCCTGGGCCGGACACCACATTTCATACAACACTAGAGCTTTGAGGGGCAGTGGGGAGGTTTTACTTGCACATTAGACACCACATGACACTAGGGCTGAGGAGGTGGGTATAGGCAGGTGGGGTTCTGCCGTCTGCCAGCGGTGGGGTGCCCGTGCCTCGACTGTTCACCTGCTTTTTGCACTTTAGTTATATACACAGTCCATGCTACATTAGGGCCTTGGGGTGCAGGGAGGGGGATAGGGGACTCTGCCATCTGCCAGTGGTGGGGCCCTCATACTCGATCTGCACCCACTAATTTTAATGCATTGTAGACATAAACACACAACTCTCTCACACTTGTACATGCACACTTCACATTAACATGGGACGGGGAATCAGTGGGGGCTGAGGGGTCCCCCCTAACTCTCTGTCTCTGGCCCTGCGCGTGTGGGGTGGCCCAGCAGGTAGAAGATGGCCCTGGCCGGTGTGGGCCGTCTCCTCTTGTGGGCTGCGGGCTGGGTGGTCCTTGGCTCTGCTGCGCCGTGGTGGGGCCCTGGCAGGCGGTCCGGGGTATCTAGGGATGCTCTGAGCCCTTCTAGGCGAATTGTAGGGTTCGGTCTGGGCTGGGCGGGGGGTCTGCCGCTCCCCAGTTGACACAGGTCCGCTCCTGGGTGGTGGGGGGGGGGGGTGCACTTTGTTTGTATGGGTCTCCCTTAGATCATCCTGCAGTGTCGGGGAGGGGGGGGACGTGCCGGGTCGCTACAGTGGGCGGTGATCCGTCCTGCCGGGGAGCGGGCTGGGGGGACCGTCCGCCAGGGGAGTGTTCCCGGTTGATGGGGCCCTTTGGCCCTGGACCCGCTTCCCTCGGTGGAGGGCTTGCGGGAGGGACTGGGGGGCTCGCTGTCTGTCCCCCCTCTGCGGACCTCCTTTTACAGGGGTTGGGCCCCCCTTAGTCCCTCGTGGGCTCCCTCTCGGGTTGGGCGGATGGTTGTCTTGTGGACATATGGCCATGGGCCGTGTGTTTCTTATGGTTGTTTGTACTCTGTATTCCCCTACACTTTATTTTCTCCATCCCACCTTTACATCTCCAGCCCGCTGTTCCTGGGAAAAGCCACCTGCCAATCATCCTTGGAGCAGCAGCCATTCTCAGGATCTCCTACATCACAGATCACCTAATAAACACAGGACCTGTCGACGACTGGAGAAAAGGAGAAACGCTGAAGCACACTGGGCATTTTGGAAGCATTTCATCATAATAAATTACCTTTGCCTTTACAGTTTCTGTGTACAGTTTCATTATAGTAAATTGCACTTAGTTGTGATTACTCAGTTACAAAGACAATGGGTCACTCTATAATGGGTGATGGTATGCTTTTAGCTGTGCTTCCACAGGTTGTATCTGCCTTAGTAAATGACTAAATGTCTTTTTCACAAGTGATTTTGATTATGTTTGTAGAATTAAATTAAAGGTAAACCTGTACATTGGTTAAAATAACATCTGACTGCTACAATAATACATCATACAGCGTCTTTTGTACTAATGTGCTACCTTGAGACATTCAGGTTGTATAATGAACAATTTTAATAAGAATTGTGTTAAGTAATTAACTTTCAAAATCTATCAATACCATGCAAAAGTGTAAAGTCAAATTTATGAGATACTTATTACAATAAACGGAAGTAGTCTGTACCCATTTAAAGAGGCTTTACATCGTACAGCTTCTTATACTGGTCTGGTTGGTGGGTATAAAGGATCAATTAGAAATCTTCCTCCTCCAAATGTATCATTTCATGAGTTTTGGTAGAGTGGGGGTAGCAGGATAATAATAGGATTTACTGGTTATTTTTGATACGGTAAAATCGCAAGACTCAGAAAAATAAAAATTTGTGTATGGTCAGAATTATCAGTGGTAGGAGATTTTGTCCCTACTACCATCTGGGAAAAAAACATTCTGGTGCTTATCTGTGAAGAAGCAATTTCAGGAGATATAAATCCTTGCAAAAAGTAGTCTCCCACTCTATAAATAGGGTGCAATTTGTTTTTTCACGCAGTGGAAATGGAAATGTTTTTTTAATGTTGATGACGACTGTAACTGGTCAAAAGGTGGCGCCAAAGATCCCCAGTAATGCATCGCCCATTAATGTACAGATATCCCCCTGCCTCACCATGCATGACTCCTCCAATGGTGCTGCTGTTTAACAGTACATTCATCCTAACTATACAATTTGATATCTGGTATCGTCCTGTCAGTTTTAACCCATTTCTAAGTCCCGTATGGTTTAGGTAGCTTTTTTTCCAAAATGATGACCATGAAATTCAGCACATATAACAAATATTGAACTATAGGCATTAATTGAAATGCTCTCTCTCACAGACACACACATATTAGATGTCTATGTCTTTGAAATTGTTTAATACGAATTAATCTGTTTTATAATGTTCACACAAAAAAAGCTTTTGTGTTCACATTTTACAACCCCAAATCAGAAAAAGTTGGGATGGTATGTAAAATGAAAATCAAACTGAAAACAGCACTTTGTTAAATTATCTTTGACCTGTATTACATTGAAAACAATACAACAGCACATTATTTAATGTGTTCCTCGTGAATTTCATTGTTCTTTTTCAAACACGTATTCCAATTTTGGTTCTTAGAACACATTTCAAAAAAAGTTGGGACAGTAAAGCATTTAGTACTTTGTAATGTCGCCATTCCTTTTCACAACACTTAAAAGACATTTAGGGACTGAAGACACCAAGTGATGTAGTGTTTCAGGTGTAATTTTGTCCCATTCTTCCTGCAAACAAGTCTTAAAGCGGACAACAGTACGGGGTCTTCGTTGTCACATATTGCGCTTCAAAATGAACCACACATTCTCTATTGGAGACAGGTCGGGACTGCAGGCAGTCAAGTACCCATACCCTCTTCCTCCACAGCCAGGACTTTGTAATGTGTGCAGAATGTGGTTTCGCATTGTTTGTTGAAAAATGCATGGGCGTCCCTGGAAAAAATGTCTTCTTGAAGGTAACATATTGTGCTCCAAAATCTCTATGTACTTTTCAGCATTAATGGTGCCATCACAGAACTGCAAGTTACCTTTGCCAAGGGCACTGACACAACCCCATACCATGACAGACCCTGGCTTTTGGACTTATTGCTGGTAACAGTCTGGGTGATCCTTTTCTTCTTTGGTCTGGAGCACACGGCATCCATTTCTCACAAAAAATACCTGAAATACTGATTCATCTGACCACAGTACACGTTTTCACTGTGTGATGGTCCAACTCAGATGCGTTCTGAGCCCAGAGAAGCCGACGGCGCTTCTGGACACTGTTAAGATGGGGCTTGCTTTTGGCACAGTACAGTTTTAACTGGCATTTGTGGATGTAACTACGTATTGTGGTACTTGACAAAGGTTTGCCAAAGTAGTCATATGTGGTCATATCGCTTATAGATGAATGACGATTCTTGATGCAGTGGGATGCTGAGGGATCGGAGATCACGGTAGTTCAACTTAGGCTTGCTTCCTTGTCCTTTACGCACTGAAATTGCTTCAGATTCCTTCAATCTTTTAATTATGGTATGCACTGATGAAGGTGAAATATCCAAATCTCTTCCTGTCGTTCTTTGAGGAACATTGTTTTTAAACATTTCAATAATTTTCTCACGTATTTGTGCTGCTTTTGTACCAAATCATAATTACAATCACCTGTTGACATCACTTGTTTCAAATCACATCATTATTTAACCAATTTACCTCACTACTGGCCCTAAATCGCTCCTGTCCCAACTTTTTTGGAAATGTGTTGCAAGAACCAAAATTGGAATACGTGTTTATTTTGAGGAAAACAATGAAATTCATGAGGAACACATTAAATAATGTGATGGGGGTAACACAATAAATTCAAGATTTTTATTTGTCGTACAAATGTAGTGGTACACTGGCAGCGAAATGAAATTGTCGTTACTCCAGTCGGTGTAATAAACACACTAGTAAAAGGACATCAAAATTAAACAACGTGAATTAACTGAAACTACAGAAAGATAATAAGAAAATATAACAATAAAAGGTATATAAAAAGTAAAGATGAAAATGTATAAAAAATATGTAGAAATGTTTAAAGTACAGATTGTAGTTATAGCATATTTTAGCTTTTAATCTGTGATGTTAATGATCCTACTGGCCGGGGGTAGAAGCTTCTCCTCGGCCTCTCAGTCCCGGCCATAAGGCCCCGGGGACTTATGCAGGGCGGCAGTTCTGTCCTGGTGATTCTCTGGGCGCATCGTATCACCCTCAGCGGGACTCGGCGGCCCTCAGAGCTGGAGCTGCCGTACCGAGCAGTTATGCTCCCGGAGAGCACAGATCCCACATTGCCGCTGTAGAAGGTTTTTTGTGGCACAGACGAGAGTCTGTATTTCCACAGCTGCCTCACATGATACACTCACTGTCAGGCTTTCAGCACTAAAGTTACAGATTACTGGGTGGCCGAGAGGTCTGTGAAATTTGGAGGGTCAGTAGCTTGCCTGGGAAGCCTTAGCATTCAGCGAAAACTGAACAGAGAGCCCTGTAGCAGGGTTGTCTAATTTGTTTAGCTGGCTGGCATAAGATTTTCAGTTTGAAACAAGTATGCACACAGATTTACATGTACGTAACAGTTTTATTACCTTGTAAATAGTTTGCAGGGTTTTCAAAGTACCCCAGTGCATTTGATATAGCGAATTTTAGGTTTATAATGAAATAATATAGATTTGCCCTAAGATTTAATAAGATTTCTTGCGTGAGCGTGAGAGTCTGAAGGTGTGAGTGTCACACCAGATGGGTGAGAGCTGGCAACCCTGGCTCTGTTCAGTAGCCTCAGAAATTCTTTCGAACTTTCCAAACACAGCTGATGGAAATCAATGGACGCAAAGGTTCTCAGTGACCATTTTAGCTTGTTTTTAGACTAAAGGCCTATGATGGATCTTTGGAATGTTGCGGAGATACGAATGCTGAGGACAGCATACTTTGTGCTGTGAGTGTTATGTTAACCATGTAAACAAAGAGGAAGTACACAGTCCAACCAGATACTATATTGAAATGCTAACAAGTTTTTAAATATTTTTATTCAAGTGACTTTAAGTCTGGATAATGTTTTTAATGGTTGGAAACGTGTGTATTACTGTATAATTAAATAATTAAACTTCTGAAATGGCCGCTCAGTGCAGGAGGAGGCTGCAAACCTGAAGAGGCACACAACCGTATGGGTGGGGCAGGGGATCAATGGTGTGAGGTAGAGGACCAGGGCAGTGGGATTGCAGTGGCACAAGGGCAACCGTGTGGTCATCATGGGCTCCTCCAATGGCAGCTTCAGGTAAGTCGCTCTGATAAACCCCGTTAGACTCCAGTGAAGTGAGTGAGGCTGCAGCGCTACACTGGAGGGGACACATGTGGGCTCAGGGGCCCATGTGACTGTAGCAGAGGAAGGGGTCTCTAGCTGATGTGGAGGTACAGGCCCAGTGGCAGTAAGGGGTGGGCAGTCAGCTGCAGAGGCTGCGGGGCCAGCGGCCCCACTGTACACATGGACCGCAGGGAATCTCAGCATGTTGTGCCCAAAGTCCAGCACACATGCCGTGCTCCGGGGGAAATTCAGGCCCAGGATGGAGGGATCGAGCATGTCAGCCATCCACATAGTTACTATTCACAACTAAACCCCCCATGTCAAAAGGGAACAACCCCGTCCCTCTTAAAGGGGCCAGGTCACCAGTCATTGTTCTCACCTGCACCAATGTCAGTTCTAGACAGTGTCTGGTCTCACCAGGGTTGCAGTGGAACCTGTATGGACTAGGGCAGTACATGCGACTCACATCACTATGGTGGGTATGTGACAGAAGTTGCCTCTGTGAGTCCAATCCGTAGTCACCACCTCTGCAGCAGGTGGCAGCAGGGCCACCTCCCCGGTGTCAACAAGGAAGTTCCGGAAATTAACCTTGTTGGCCCACATCTTCCCGGCTATGCGTGCCCTTGGCGGAACCCTGGGTGGCGGTGAACTTGGGACACTGTCTGAGGATTGAGGGGTGGGGGGGGGGGTGCTGCTGCCTGTCAGCCTACAGGCAGTCTGCCTCCAGGAAGTAAACCTGAGGGCCTGGGTCCTCCAAGCCCTTTGGCGTTTACAGCTTGGTTGATTTCTCCCGCCTCGTTCCCCGCCACCTTGCTGCCCACAATTTCTCTCTCCAAAGCCAGTTCCAGGGCCTCGTCTAGGGACGCAGAGGGGTTGGCTGTGTCTGAATGTGAGCTATCTGGGGTTAAGTGTCTAGATAAACTGATCCCTGGCCAGTTCACTCTGTACTGATAGAGCCATGTGAGCACAGACACGCCTACACAACCCCTTGATATCATTAAGCAGGATGCAGAGAGACTCATTTGACTCAGTCCCTGCACCTATTGTTTAACTGAGAGGGCAGAAGTCCTCACACTGCCCACAGCGATTCTGCAGGGCACTGACCAGTGTCTCATCCAGGGGCTCAAGCAACCAGCAGTGTACACCTCAGAAAAACATGTGTGACAACCCTGAGGACCTGCTTGCATACCACAATGGTATCCCATCTCCCCTTGCTCTTTGAAGGGGTACCACCCATCCAGTATAGTTATCACTGGGCTATCACAATGTCATCACAATACTAAAGACTGAAACAAAGCCGTGAGGTCAGACCCTCTGTATACAGCACACAGTCTCACCCTCACATCCTGTATGACCACATTTCTGCTGTTCACATGGCATTTCTCCAGCTTCCATTGCCCTGCAATGGACTGACGTGCTGTTGAAGGTCTACCTCACTTTACACTTTGCCCATGTCTTGTGTGTATACCCTGTCCGCTCCTAACGTGTATTTAGTTTGTGTAAATCTATCACTGCATCTGCATTTCGCAGTTCAGCTTCTGACAACATTGTGTTTCCCATCTGTGTATTTGGGTTCGGTGCTTGTTGGGTGCCTGTCGTGGTCCTTCAATTTACAATTGTACGCGGAGCATGCTGGGATATGCGCCCCGCCGGTGTTACACTAGTATAAAAAAAGGAATCTGGTCGAGTTTGTTCATTGACCAAATTTAGTTTTTGCGAACCAAATTGTTTGTAGGCCAAAGCATTTGTGAACTGCAAGCACTACTGTACTAATGATAAATTTGTATGAAAAAATGGAGACAATTTCTGAGATACCAGAGCGATCCGTGTACTGTAATATTTATCTCATCAATAACACAGTAAAAATACACATTAGCGCCAATTCATCTTCTTTATTCATCATGAATATTTTAATTCATTAATGCAGGAGTCTGTGATAAATCGCTATCAGCATTTGGTTTATAATGGCCAATTAATGATAACTAAAAAGAAACAGAGAGACTGAAGACAGAACTTTCAACCATGATATGAGTGCTGTTGCTGCATAATTTGTCCACCAGGGGTCACAGCGCAACCCCCATCTCGGCAAGATGGATGACTTGAAATATGTTTCTATATCAAGTTGAATTATTTTTATTTCTATAGCACATTTAAAAACAATCTATGTTGTGCCAAAGTGCTGTAGGTCAAAATAATATAAATATATAGTAAAAGTAGAGACATTGGCCAATGTTACACAATGTTACACAAAAAATAATCAGAATCAGACTGTGGTTTATTGCCAAGTAGGTTGACCCTACAAGGAATTCTTTTTGGTATAATGGTGCTCCATGGAAAAACAAGACTAAGCAACAACCAAGTTCAAAAAACAGTGCAAAAGTTATACAATAATCTAGTAATAAATATAAAATCACTATAAATGTTAAATACATGATGTGCAAAGCAGAATAGTCTGATTAAATAGATAAATAAAATGTGTTCCTGTGTGTGCAGGGTCAGTACAGAGATGCATCTAATAAGAAGCGGTGTAAGGCTGAATTAGCTCCGAGACGGACTGGGGACCTATGCCATGTATCGCCTTAGAAAGAAATAAGAAATCTTTAAACTGTATTCTCAGAAATTCTCAAAACTTAACAGGTAGCCAATGCAATGCAGCCAACACAGGGGAAATTTGGTGTCTATTTTTTGTTGAGAGCCTGGTAGCACCGTTTTGAACAAGGTGTAGTCAGAATAAAGATGCTTCTGGTAAACCTGGGTACAGAGAACGGCAGTAACCCAATCAGGATAAAAGCAGGAGTAACTCTCCAGGTCTTTGGCTGAAAGGTGTGGTTTAAGCCAGGCTATTGAACTCAGCTGACAGAAACACCCCTTCACAACAGCATTTATTTGTTTATCAAACTCAGTGATGAATCAAAGATGACACCAAGATTTTTAGTATGTGACTGGAAGTTTTCTGAATGAGGCCCTAATTGTTCTCTGAGATCATGAACAGTGACCAAAACTCATTACCTCTGTCTTGTTTTCATTAATCTGGACGAAAGTCATTGCTGTCCTGTTCTTAATATCCTCCAGACAGTTAGAAAGGGCCACCAGAGAGCAGCAGTCACCAGGTTTTAATGGCAGATAGAGCTGCGTATCACCAGCATAGCAATGATATTTTACATAATAACGTTCACAAATAGAGCCCAAAGGAAGCATGTATAGAGGGAATATGAGAGGGCCTGTATCACAGGACTGGATATGTTTACAAATAAGGCCATAGTACTGAAGGGGTGTGGCCATCCCACACAGTGACAAGCCCATTCATTCACCTCATCTAGGCCTTTTTTTTCCAACAATATCTTTATTAAAATTTTAAAAAATACAGAAATTACAGAAGTTTGAGTGCTTCCACATCGAAAGGAGCATCCAAGGCAACTAAATTATTGTATAACAATCAATCAACCTTCCTTGCAAATCAGACATTTAAAAGATGATAGAAAAATATTTAGGTGGAAGTACAAAATATGACCTGTAAATAATAACTTAATCAAATAAAAGAAAAACACAAAGCCCAAAAAAAACCCCCAAAAAACATAAAAAATAAATAAATAAATAAATAAATAAATAAATAAAAAACCCCAACAACAAATAAGTTTCTCTATTTTCCAAGGGTCGCTCAACTCCACCTCAATTGTACTGTTCTGTATTGTTCAAAATTACAAACTCAAATTTATTTAGTTTAGGAAGCTGCAGAGGGCCGACATCAATTACATCTCATCTGCCTCATTCACAATACTACTAAGATCCACATTTTCCATATATTGCATAAAGGGACCCCAAATGTTTTGAAAAAGTGACAGTTTTCCCTTGACAATGTAAGTAATTTTCTCCATAGGTAAAGTTGTGGACAGTTCCTTTATCCAGTTAATGAGTTTTGGTTTACTGGTCTTCCTCCATGAGAGTGCTATGACTCTTTTTGCTAACAGTAGACATAAGTCCATGGCGGTAATTATCTTTCTAGACATAAGATGTCCATCAGGATATAAACCTAAAATAAATAGTTTAGGGTCAAGATCTAATTGTATACCCAATATAGTATCCAGAGCTTGTTTGATCTCTTTCCAAAACAATTGTACTTTATTGCATTCCCAGATACAGTGGAAGAATGTCCCTTTCTCCTCTCCACACCTGAAACACAAGTCTGGGCTATCACCATTATACTTATTAAGCTTTTCTGGAGTCACATATGTCCTCATTAGCCAATTATATTGCAGTACTTTAAGACGGGTACTGGTAGTTTGTGTTTGTGCTTCAGCACATGCCTCCTCCCAGTCTTCGGAGGATAAGTCCTCCTGTAAGTCTTCCCTCCAGGCATTAAGTTTCCCTAAAGAAGATTCAGGGGAACCCTCTACTAATATATTATATAGTTTGGAGATTATTCCCTTTCCAAAGCAATCTTTTTTCATTTCTGTTTCCAATGTGGATAACGGAGGGATTGACAAGCATTGATTTTGAGATAATCTAATAAAGTTTCTCATTTGTAGATATTTAAATCGATGTTTGCATGGAATATCATACTTGGCAATCAACTCCTCAAATGACATCAAAGTCTCATCCTCTGATCCCATGAGGTCCCCTATTGTCTTTAAACCTTTGTCAGCCCACTTCCTAAAACCAGGGTCTGCTCTGCCTGGAGGGAAAAAATGATTACCCCATATTGGGCTGAAGCGTGCGAGAGAGGTGGATTCACCCAGATATTTCTTAACCTGATACCAGATTATAATCATATTTCTGACTATAGGATTTTTTGTCTTTTTTTTCAACATTTTGACTTTTGCTGAATATAGGTATTGGGGAAGGGGAAGAGGTACCGAGCAGTTTTCAATATTCATCCAAGGCGGGAGGGATTTATCTGTAAAATAATACATCATAGTCCTCAATTGAGCTGCCCAATAGTACCAAAGTGGATTGGGACATTTGAGGCCTCCTCTTTCATACGGTAAGTACAAGAGTGATAAACGCAGCCTCGGTCGTCTATTATTCCACAAAAAACGTACAAAAATTGTTTTCAGGTGTGAGAATAAATTAGCAGGAGGTGACAATGGAATGTTCTGGAACAAGTACAGAAGTTTGGGCATTATGTTTAGTTTAAGAACATTAATTCTTGCTATAAGTGACAAGGGCAAGGGTTTCCATCTATCTACAGATGAGATGATGGAATTTATCATAGGGGTGTAGTTAGCTCCAACAATGTCTCTCAAACATGGCACTATCCTAATCCCGAGATAGGTAAAACAGTCTACCATTTTGAATTGGAAAGAATTTCCGGCACTTCTTCTCTCTTCTGAGTTAAGTATCATTAATGAAGATTTTTCTTTGTTCACTTTATATCCTGATATCCGTCCAAATGTGTGTAATAAATCCAACAAGGCTGGGATAGAATCTTTCAGTTTTTCCAAAAAAAGGATGACATCATCTGCAAATAAAGCAATTCTATGTTCCTGTTGATTTACTGATAAACCAGTTATGTTTTTATGAGACCGCACCGCAATGGCAAACGGTTCAATTGCTAAAATAAACAATAAGGGGGACAAAGGGCACCCTTGCCTACATCCCCGTTTAATTTCAAATGGTTTAGATATAATTCCATTTGTCAGTATTTCAGCATATGGTTCATTATATAGAAGTCTAATCCACCGACAGAAATTATCCCCACAGCCAAATCTTTTTAATATTTCAAATAAGTAGGGCCACTCAACTCTATCAAAGGCCTTTTTGGCATCCAGTGATAGTAAAGCATTGTCTGTTTTTCCTTCCTGATTATGAAGAATATCCAACACTCGTCTCACATTATGAAATCCCTGTCTACCTGCAATAAACCCATTCTGGTCACAGGGAATTAGATCAGGTAAGAATCTCTCCAGTCTTCGAGCCAAAATTTTACAAAGTATCTTTAAATCCACATTAAGAAGACTTATTGGTCTTAGGTTTCCACATTTATTGCACGGTTTACCTGGTTTGGGTAGTAAAGTTATCAGAGCTCCTCTTAATGAAGCCGGAAGGATTCCCTTCTCAAATGAATCCGCGAACATGTCAAAAAGAGGGGACAGCAATTTAGTTTTAAATTTCCTATAAATTTCTGTCGGCAGCCCATCTGGGCCTGGGGTTTTACCTGTTTTCAAATGATCTATTGCTATAGATATTTCCTCCTTTGTTATAGGTGTATTAAGGTCTGCACTTATTAGTTCTGAAATGCTAGGTATCTGAAGGGTATCTAAGAAGAGATTTTGCTCTTGTCCCATATGTGTTATGTCTGAGCTGTATAGTTTTTCATAAAAAAAAAACTTAAAAGTTTCATTAATTCCTAGAGGGTCAACAATGATCTGTCCATCACTGTTTACAACTGAAGTAATGTTTTTCTCATTTTGTAATTGTCGGAGGCGCCAGGCTAATAATTTCCCGGGCTTTTCCCCTTGGTCATAGAATGATTGTTTAAGACGCAAAAGATGTGAGGCTGCTTTAGAAGCAGAAAGTTCGTTATACTGTGTTCTTAGTAATAAAAGCTTTTGATGGACTCTTGGACAAAAGGTTTGAAAGTATTCTCCCTCAAGCAGCTCAATCTCCGCCTCCAACTTTTTTGTTTTCTTATAAGTTTGGTTTGCTCTATAACTTGTAAAACTAATAATCTGACCTCTTAAGTAGGCCTTAAATGCTTCCCACCTTGTGCAGGGTGACGTTTAATCCGTATTAGTTTCAAAATAAATATTTATTTGCATAGTCTATTTTTGTTTAAATCTCCATCTAGGGGGATCTCTTTTTAGTCTTAAATCTTCATATATTAATGAGTTTGGCGAATGGTCAGATATTAAAATGCTATCGTAGTGACAATCCTTTATTTTGTACCTCATATTGCCAGAAACTAAAAAAAAAAAAAAAAAAAAAGTGTATTTGAGTAGCAGGAGAATTTTAAGACCTTGGGGTTCATATCCCTCCAAATATCCCTCAGATCAAGTTCTTTCATAAAATGTTGAATAGTTTGTCTACTTTTAGGATGCGAGAAATCAATACCTGAGCTCCTATCCAATTCTGGATTCAATGTACAATTAAAATCCCCTCCTATAATAAAGCTACCAGACAGAGATGATGCTGTCAAAAAAAGATTATGAAAAAACTTTGGGTCGTCAATGTTTGGAGCATAGATATTTATCAGGATTATTTTTTCCGTAATAAGTGTGCCCTGTAAAATAATATATCTCCCCGCCTTGTCTTTAATAACCCTTGTCACATGGAATGGTATAGATTTGTGGATCAAAATCATAACACCTCTTGCCTGAGAGGTGAAGGGTGCAGAATATATACTGCCCTGCCACCTCCTCCTAATCTTCGCCTCTTGACTAGACAACAGGTGTGTTTCCTGAAGTAGCATGATATCAGAGTGCATAGATTTCACCCTAGTCATTACTTGTTTTACCTTCTCCAGTTTTTGTAGTCCTCTGCAGTTCCAAGAAGAAATTTTAATTCTTATTCCACCAGACATAACACACAGCACTAAATGAGCTTCCCAACACATTTGAAATATTAAAGGATAGAGAAACAAATAACATCTGAATGTCAAAAACTACACCCACAACAATAAGTATTGAACATACCCCTTTAACTTGAACTTTGGTACCCATTTCCCTCCCCCTATATATACTGGTACTTGTCTAACAGCTAAAGGTTGTTCCACCCAAAAGTGAGGATCAACCGACTATGCCTAAACACCTTTCCCCCCTACCCCACCCCGCTACATAAACAGAAAAACTCGTTATTGGATACATTAAGAAAATTAGGCTACTAATAGTAGCTGTAAGCCTCTGGACCGATAAA
The DNA here is from genome assembly GCF_023856365.1 of Brienomyrus brachyistius. Classification (NCBI taxonomy): domain Eukaryota; kingdom Metazoa; phylum Chordata; class Actinopteri; order Osteoglossiformes; family Mormyridae; genus Brienomyrus; species Brienomyrus brachyistius. The sequence continues at coordinate 111,019 of NW_026042583.1, read as the reverse complement.
CAAATATAACAAATTGGCCTTTCTCTTTCACTCTTCTTTTAAAACTTAAAGCTCAGTAATTATTCCTTCATGCCAACACACAGCATGTCAATGATTACATTCTCAACCCAGTCCACTTTCTGACCTCAGAGCCTTCACAAAATTCTCCGCTTCACCTGGCTGGTTAAAGATGCGAGACTTTCCGTTGTATGTCACTATCAGTGGCGCGGGAGGAATCATGCCGTACCGGATCCCCATGGAGCGAAGCTGTTGTCTCACGGCGTTAAACTCTTTCTGTTTTCTGTGTACACCGGTCGCCAGGTCCTCATAAAATCTCACCGGACGGTTCTTGAAAAGAATCTGTCCCTTTGCCCTGGCAGCTCTTATCACGGTCATTTTATCCTTGTAATTTAGGAACTTCATGATCATTGTCCTCGGTGCAGCGGTGTTTGACGTATTCTTCTGGCCGATCCGATGAGCTCTCTCCAGCGTCAGAGCGGTATGTAGCGGTGCCAAGTTCAGAGCCTCCGGCAGCCAGTTTTCCAAGAAGACGCACGCGTCCTCTCCTTCCGCGCCCTCGGGCAGGTTAACAAGTCTCAAGTTAGAACGTCGCGATCTGGCCTCCAGATCCAGCACTTTGTCTTCGAGATCTTTGTTGTTATTTTCAAGAGTCCGTGCCTTTGCTTCCAAGGTGGTGATACTATCTTCTGCTGCAGATATCCGGGCCTCCGCCTCACCGACCCGCTTAGCACACTCATTAACATCCTTCCTCACAGTCTCTATTGCTGACAAAATACCGTCCAGTTTGGAGGAAAAATCCGATTTCAAGTTTGCAATAGCCGCCAGTACTGCGTCTAAGCTTTCGACCGTCTTTCCCCTCTCATTTGGCTTGTCAATTTTCTCCTCCATCACCTGACAGGTGTTGGTATTATTCTCGCTATCTTCACCACTAACATTAGCTTCACAGCTAGCCTCGGAGCTCGACTTAGAAGTGAAGTTAGACAATTTCGACTGAGTCGGTCTACTAATGTTTTTACCAAGTTTCTTTTGCGAGAGAGGCATCACTACTGGTCTTGTTCAACGTCCAATAAACGAGTATTATTCAGGATTTTACAGAAACATAGCGGAGCAGAAGTGGGCACGTCTTCTCAGCAAGCCGCCATTACCGGAAACCCTCATCTAGGCCTTTTACTAGGGATTTAAGGTCCTGGTTTTCCTCTCAGACCCTAGAACACACTGCCAGGCTCAGATTCCCGATCCCACATCCTGCTGAAGCCCTTCCCAAGATCAGACACTAGTTTTGTTTTCCTTGTTCTTATAGTAAAATGATGGTCTTTGACTTTTATACATCATCACTGTTCTGTTAATTACACATGACCTAATCTAAGTATTACACAAACCAAGCATAATTACTTAGAGATGTCATGAGATGGAAAATCCTTATTCAGTTAATTATTTTCCCTACAGGTGCTGACAGTGTGTCTACAGTGAAATGGGCCTGTGTACAGAGAGGATGATCTGTAACAATCCCATGTTCCTATGGTGACAGATATAAAACTCATGTGAAATACTGGTGCAGAGGGTATAATGTGAGGTCATGTACTCCCATAGTACACACTGACTCTCCACTGGAGGGTAAAGTGTGAGTCAGAGATGATCCTGACCAGCGAGTCTTCACTGTGACCATCAACAATCTGACAGCTGTAGGAATTATTAGCTCAGGTATATTTTAATATCTCCACCAAAATGTTTTGAAATTAATTAACTTTTAATTAATTATTATTTGATGCTGATTAGTAACCAATTGTTATGCCGAATGGTCGGCTCCTCCAAACACAAATGCGAATCCCAGTGAGTCTGTTAATGTGAGACTTAAATGGGATTCATTAATAACCTGTATCGCTTAATAACCTGGGTTAGTAGGCTCGTCCAGCGAGCTGGGTCACCAGGTAATGTAAACGATCGGTAGCGAAGCTCCCCTCACGGCCAATGAGAGAGAGTCTCGCGATATTTCAGGCGAGTTTGAGGTTTCAGAGCGTAGTAGCCAGATCGCAGAGGCAGGGACTATTGTGAGCACTCAATGACGGAGGCTGAAGTTGTGTAAAAAGACATACATTTATTCCTACAACTAACATAAGACAGACATTATACCTAACAAACAATAAACATGAAATAACGGAAAAGACACAAACGATGTAATCATGAAAATGCAGTGACCAGATTTAAAATGATTAACCTAAAAAGGGAAAAACTGTTCTGCAAAGCAAGCAGTTTGTAGGAATATAAACCTAAAGGAATATAGCAGGTGAATAGGACAGTTTAGGTTGTTAGAAAGGAAAGGAATTGGTTTACTTGGATGCAGGAAAGAGGGAGGTCTTTGCAGTTGGTTGCAGTGGCTGATGAGCTGATGGGTGATGGCTCTCAGGGAGGCGCGGTGTTTGCAGCGGTTGTTGGAGTGGAGTCCCGTACTGGTGCAGAGGGTATAATGTGAGGTCATGTACTCCCATAGTACACACTGACTCTCCACAGGAGGGTAAAGTGTGAGTCAGAGATGATCCTGACCAGCGAGTCTTCACTGTGACCATCAACAATCTGACAGCTGAGGATTCCGATCGGTACTGGTGTGGTGTGAAGATCAGTGGAGCCTCTCTGATCAGGTTAATCTGTCAGTCACTGATGGTAAGATGTCTGTACTGCAGACTGTAGCCAATGAGATGCACAGTATGTAACATGTCACTGAGTCAAAAAGGAAGGACCTTAACACAAACACTGATGGAAAAATGTTTTAATATTTTAAAAATCTGCATTTTAATTTAATTCAATATGATAAACGAGACTTGGAAGAAGTAACAGTGTCAGTTAAATCGGGCGACTTCATGAGGTTAAATATGATAAGCAATATGTTAAAAAATGTCAGGGGTTGGCCAAACATTTACATACAGTATGTATGTTGTAATGGGCTGATATTCATAAACATTTCATTGCTGTGCAAATCGTTGAGTGTTTTACCTGTGTGTTGAAGTCCTCCAGGGCTGTCAGTGGACAAACAGGAGGTGACGGGTGTGGATGGAGACAGTGTCAGTGTTACTATGGAAACAACAAAAGACAAAGGATGTGGTGTAAGATTGGGGGCTCCTGTGCATCAGAGAGATCAGTGAGTTTGCATGGGAGGCCTGTTCTGATCAGGGATGACACAGAAAATAAAACCTTCATTGTGACAATGAGTGGGCTGGAGAGGAAGGACACTGGCTGGTATTGGTGGCTGGTTGTGGAATCCTGCAGATTCCAGTTCATATTACTGTTAAACATAAGTAATTGATTTAAATCTGCCTGTGAATTATTTATGCTTGAATATAAATAGATACATACTAATCAACCCAGCAGTTTCACTCACGAAGGGGTTTGTGCTTCTTTGTGGGGATAATCCCCTATTTATCAGCTGTTGTGAAACAGAGTTATTTATTGGGATTATTGTTTCAATGATAGTGGCACGGTGGTCCAGTAGGCGGCGCTGTTGCTTCACGCCTCCATGTTTAGGGGTTTGAATCTGGCTTCTGCTCTGTCTGTGTGGAGTCTGCATGTTCTCCACATGCTGTGTGGGTTTCCTCCAACAATCCAAAAACGCACAGTCAGGCTAATTGGTGTCTTTAATATTGAATGTGTGTCTTCTAGTTTATGATCAGTCTGTAATATGACAAAAATCACAGCATTTTCCACAGACATACAGCCAGTCACTTATTTTGTATACAAATCCAGACAAATCCATGTAGCTTGCAACATAATTCAGGCATTTTTTCATCTTTGTGAGGATGAATTGTTACTAATGGTGTGCAGACTGACTAACATGTCTGTAGGTGGTTTTTCATTGCAGCGTAGACCAGTGTTACAGTTGTACTCTGTAATATCTGTTCCAGTGCTGCATCCATCCATTGTCTGAAACTGCTTGTCTAACTCAGGGTCCCTATGGGCGCAAGGCAGGGAACGTCCCATGACAGGGTGCCAACCCATTGCAGAACACGCTCACACTCCATTCCCTCGCACAAGCACACCTACCGGCAATTTGACAACTCCAATTAGCCTCAGCATGTTTTTGGACTGTGGGGGGAAATCAGAGTCCCTGGAGGAAACCCCACAATGACACAGGGGGAGCATGCAAACTCCATACACACGGAATTCCAGCGAAGACTTGAGTACACGTGCCAGAGGAGTGAGGCGACAGTGCAAACCACTGCACCACCATGCCACCCTGATACAATAGATACATTAAAATATGTTAATAAAATCATTTATCTCACCTGTTCACTATCAGTGCCCTGGGATGTGAACACTAATTCATTGTTCTCCATCTAATCATTTTCTCTGTAGAATATCTTTCATAATTTATATTTCAGTTTCAAGAGTGACCTTTTCTTAGTCTTACTTACTTCAGTCAGAATAGATTCACTGTTTTGTTCTTCAGGTTTAAATGTGATATGTGTGACTGACAGACACACTGGTGTATTATATGTCTCACAGGTGGGAGCAGGTTCTGGATGCTGTACTGAAAGCTGGGACTGGTGTGTTTTACCTGATTTGCACCATCATCACCATTCAGCTGCACTGGACCTCCTGTAGAAAGCGGGAACCAATCAGAGAGAAGCAGAGGGTCTCCCTGGATCAGAGGAATCTGGCAGAGGAGATGACCTTCGTGGAGCAGAATGAGTCAGACGAGCTGTAAAATAAACGGTTATGCTAACTGCAGTGAGGCCTCTCTCACTCAGCCCTGCTCAGTCTGTACAGTCATAGCATGAGAGTCAGTTAAACAGAGGGGATGATTATCTGCTGGCAACCTGTACAACCACGTATTGGCCACTTATTCACAAGTGCTTTGCTGCCACCTGCTGGTTAATGTTTAATAATCGTTATCTTGTGAAGGTAAGACTGGTTTTTATTAAATTGTCTCTTGATTCTGAAAAAATATGGTACTATGCAAAAGTCTTGGGCCATCAAAGAAAACGTTTAATGCTATTTAATTGGGTTGTGTATATTTGCTCAGAACAAAAACACAATTATCATAAAAATATATGCAAATTAAAAGTGACACAATAAAAACTAACAAGAATTTCTTCTTTTCTCCATAAAGTTACTGATGCCTTGTTGGATCGCTAGGTGAACCACGCTTTGGATCCTAAACCTCTCCTCAGGGGCACCCCAGCCATTCCATGTATTTGTTAAATTCTGCCACCAGCTCACTTAATTAATTAATTAAATTAAACAAATGTGTCATGCCCGGCTCGTCCGCTCCTCCTGTGTGCCACGCCCCCTGATTACCCACGTGTTTTCTCCCGATTGTACCCAGCTGTATCTAGTTAATTTGCTCAGTCCTGTGTATTTCAGTCCGTGTCTTACCCGAGTCCTTTGTCCGTCATTGATGTCAGTTGATGTTCGTGCCCTCGTCCCTGAGATTAAACCCCTCGTTTGCCCTGATTCTCGGCTGTCTGCCTGCTTCTTACCCGCCTGCCCGCATGATCGCCGCTCTGCCCGCGATCGCTGCCGTCTCCCGTGACAAAATGTTAATGATGCATTGATTAGCCATAGGAGTTGTGTTATAAAAAGATATAGGTCTATTGGATGGTTGGTGCAAATGTTTTACTAACTTTAGAAGAGATTTTGAAATGACTGAGCTGCCACACTTTGACGGACAAAATATTATAATTCTAGACCAAGATGAAGATCATTTGAACATCATTTTCTTCGACAGCCCAAGACTTTTGTACAGTTTTGTATGTGTCTTTTATACTGGTCATAATTTGTTTAAATACATGATTAATAAATTGATACTTTACAAAACATTTCATATTTTTCTGAAATTGGTAATTATTAAAAATGAATTTCACAAACTTAAATGGTTTGGCTGCGATGGGCTGGCCCCCCATCCAGGTTTGTTCCCGTGCCCATTGCTTCCGGGATAGGCTCCGGACCCCCCACGACCCAGTAGGATAAGCGGTTTGGAAAATGGATGGATGGATGGATGGATAAATGGTTTGGAGTTTTTAGGTCACCCCTCCTCGTCAGAGCCCACCAATCAGGGACTCTTTAAAAGAGTGATGTAATCGGGAACGCCCACTTTTCAATCTGCGGTACAAATACACCAGCTTGTCTCTGCTAACAACAGCCTGTGCATATCAGTTAAGGAGGAAACAGTACCACATACATATTGGCCAACATCAAATGAAAATGTAACACACGAAAACAGGACCGCCCACTTATCACTCTGCGTAAAATCACACCAGCTTGTCTCAGCTGACAGCAGCCTCACATATCAGCTAAGGAGGAAGACGGCATATCAAAAGTAAAAAGAAAGACACCATCAAATGAAAATATCCCTGTGTGATCTATTGGTTTCTGCTTTCACTCCCATTAAATGACAGTAAGTCTAGTTGCTGTCCGTGGTGCTGAAAACCTGGATCAGTAAATTCCAAATGAAACTTCTTTACCTGATTTAACTGTAACTCACTTATTTTGTTGGCAATGATGCTTTGTTGAGTCTAGAAAGGCGCAAAGTGGGTTTCAGATAAATTAAATGAAGTAGTTTTGCTTAAAAACCAAAAAGCTTTGAACAATCAGTTCAGCTTTGGACTGTAGTGCTTCACAAAAGTAAAATCCATCCAGTTAAATCTCTTTATCCCCAAGTCAAGAAGATATCAAATGCAGAAGCACATTGTGGGAGATACAAGGTGCAGACACATTAAAAGCACTTTTTTTGTGTGAACATTATAAAACAGATTGATACACATTAAGCAGTTTGTAACTTTACATCCAGACCTACATCAGTCAGAAAAAGCAGGCGATGACCATCCCATCCAGCAGCTTCATCTCTGATTGTACAGAATCCCATGTCAGCGTAACTTCTGAAGTCATGACTAAACTAATTTCCAGCTCTGCCTTCAGTTTCATCTGTTAAATTAAATTAGGAACTAAACTAAACTAGGAGGTAAATATAGTCAAGCTACTTAAGTAGCCGAATTTTGTGTATCCACTAGAGGGCAGCCACACATAGATTCCCTTATGAATGGTTCTGATGCTTCCGGAAAGCACTGCACAGACACCCAGGTATGCCAGTGAGGAACGGATAAAGAGCAGACGGATCCAAATACTAGCTGTAATATATAGTATTTTCAATGAATTTAAACAAATTAATATAACAGTGTCAGAGTGTCAGATCCATGTGACTTTTTATGATTGAAGAACTTTGAAAGCCTGAATATAACTGAGGAGGCCCACGGACCCCATTATGTGTGAAACATCATTGTGGTGCTGAGAGAAACACAGGACTGCTGATAAGACCCAGATGAAGTGAATTACCTGACTTTGCCCCCACCCATCCCCCCCCCCCCAGGATACCCCCACCCCTGTCATACAGACACCTTCCTAACGGACCTCATGATTTGTGCTGATCCACACATATGAAAAGGACCTACTGCAGTGACATTTTAAAACTGTATAAAACATAATAAAGACTGAAACAAAGGCCTGAGGTCAGACCCTCTGTATGTAGCACACAGTGTTTCTGCAGAGTCTCACACTCACATCCTGTATGACGACTTTTCTGCTTTTCAGAATAAGTCTGATTTCACTGCTCTTTGCTCATTTGCAATATGAGGAAGTAACAGTTTAGAAAAGAACTAGACTTATTTGATTAATTTGTTTGTAGTTTAAACTCTGTGAGCATGAATGATTCACTGTGAAGACCAGCTATCAATAATTTTGCTATGAAATCATGTTTCTAAAATGATAAGGTTCTAGATGAAATCAAAATATTTATTCCTGGTAAGAGCAGGACAACAGCAGCATCAAACTGTTTTCCTTTTAACAGACAAGAAATAGACAGGAAATGCATCAGTGCACAAACAGTTTATGAAAATCAAAGATAGATGGATGATTTTTAAAACATTTAAAACCCACAAAAAGGGAGGCAGTGAGGTTAAGGAGAGTCAGGAAGTCAGTGTCAGTCTCCACAGATCTGAGGTCAGCGATACACACATAAGGCTCCTCTGATGCTCCTCTTCATCCTCTTCTTCACTGATGGGCCTCCAGGTGAGGATCACTTACTCTGGGACTCCACCATTCAGCGTAGTTAAGATGAAGATACATTTTGCACAATATACTTACTACATCTGTTTGTTTATATTCATATTGTTCCATGAAGTTTGATCACTTCCCGATTATAGTCTGTGGTGGTAGCATGTTGACCGACTGATTTTAGAATTGACTGCAGTCTTCTTTGTGTCCACTATGTGGCAGCAGTATAAAGGAAATATCTTATTCTGTCACAGCTGCTGGTGTGTGTAAAAATTCATACTCTGATAACAAGTAATTCTGCCTCCAACTGTTTGTCAGGGACCTGGGCAGGAATGAATTACATGCCGACTGTACATACAACAGAGATAGGCTCCTGGGAGAACTTTGCCAGAAGTTGAAACACGACTTTAAGAATGACACTGATACAGAGTACTCAGCTGTTTGGTTGAAACTAAATCTTGGTCTGGATTTTTACATTCTGGACCTGAACTACCCACTGCTGCACTGACCCCCACCTTCTTCTTTTTTTTTCCCTTTGTCCTGTCCGGCAGCTTTAGCAGAATCATGGTCTGAATGCACTGCTGTGACAAACATGTTTGCTTTACCATGAGGGGTTCTATAAACTCTGTATAGGCCTCTCATGTTGATCGATTTCATTTTTTAAATTAAAAAAATTTATTTATTTCATTTTTAACCCGTAAAGTATTGCAGTGGGTGAGCTGGCCGAAGAGGATGGACAGATTAGGAGGGAAAAAAAGAAGGAAAATGAAGGAAAAAGAAGAAAGGAGCAAGTGAGATGAAATGAAAGTTTTTAGCGGGTGTCTCTAACTTTGCTCTGCCATTGCATGCACACCACTTCCAGGGCCAGCCTTGCTCTCACGCTGATATACTGTCAGATTATGCACATCTTATATGTTGTTTTAACCCTTAGCGTATTAGTAAAGGCAGTTTTGTACTTACTTGATGTGATGGTCCACTTTACTGTGGCCTTGAGCCACATTAGAAATTTATTTCTGATATATTTAACTTAATCCTCATTTTTCTTTTGCCCATGAGCACGAAACAGCTAAATAATTAGCATGATGCAGAAGTTATTCTCAGACAGGCACTTAATCTAAAAAGCAGAAATGTCATCATACACGATGTGAGGGTGAGACTGCAGACACACTGTGTGCTGCATACAGAGGGTCTGACCTCAGGCCTTTGTGTCAGTTGTTATTATGTTTGATTTGTGATTCTCACCTGGAGGCCCATCAGCGGATGAAGAGGAGCATCAGAGGAGCCTTATGTGTGTCTCACTGACCTCAGATCTGCGCAGACTGGCACTTACTTCCTGATTCTCCATAACTTTGCTGTTTCTCTGTCTTTATCTGTTACTCAGGAGTCCTGAAGTCCAATGAAAAATCCGCTTTCTCCTGTCTATTTGGCTGATACAAGTTCTGCTCACTTCTGCTTGGGTTGCATGGATCACCAGCCACTTGTCACCAACTAACAGACCACAGCCTACCTGACCAATGTCATAACTGGTGCACCTAGGTATAAAATTTAGTCTCACTGTCTCCAAAAAAGGTCACTGTCTGGAACCCCATGGAACCACATTTTTGATTCCTTAGACAAGAGCATCCTGAGCAGCTGCATCACGGTCTGAATTGGGAACTGCCTCGCCTCAGATCATAAGACCAGCGGATAGTGAGGATAGCTGAGAAGATTATTAGAGTCTCTCTCCCCTCCATCATGGACATTCACATCACACGCTCCATCCGCAAAGCCACCAACATTGTGGATGACCGCACCCACCCCTCACATAATCTTTTCACTCTGGCATCTGGAAAAGCATTCAGGCCTCCACAACCAGACTCAGAAACATGGCGCCTGACTACTGAACTCTCAGGGACTGATCTGATACCACACACAACACACACACACATACAGCTGTGTAATCATATCTTCGTGGGGACTCTCCATTCATTTCTATGGGGAAAACTGTAATCCCAACATGACAACTTTAACCCCTACCAACCCCTAACCTTAACCATATGTAACCAAACCAAATACAAGACTTTTGGCATTTTTAGTTTTTTGACTGTATTTACAGATCTTTGTGAGTACCTGAAAATGCCCCCCAAAACATCAAAATAACGGGGTTTTTGTCACATTGTGGGGGACATTTGGTCCCCACAATGTAATATACACCTACTCCACACACACACACACACACACAGATTAGGTATTTGAATCTTTGTGGAGATTCTCCATTCATTTGTATGGGCGTAACCCCAATCCTAACTATGGCAACCTTAAACATTGCAGTAGTTACCAAGCAGTAACAGTAAGCAACCAAACAAAATGCAAGACTTTTTGAATTATTCATTTGACTGCATTCACAGAATTTAATAAAATTCAGTATCTTACTTTCGGGACCGAAAACATGTCCCTACAAAGTCAAAATAACATGTTTTTATAGCACTATGTACATAACCAACCACCCAAACGCGCGCACACACACACACAAACAGGCCTACCTACAGTATACCCTCCATAGATTCCTGAATGAAATATCTGTAAAGCAGTTATTATGGCATGGCGTTTGCTTTGAACATGCAGTTTTTAAGAATATTGCGCTAATTCTAAACGAAAGACTGCACTAATTCTAAAATGGCTATATAAGAACTTTATTTACCATTAAATAAATTATAAATCAAACCAAAATTTAGTCTCTCAAAAAACTTGTATATGACATATCATTGTTCACATTATGAGAAATTAAAAACACCAGGACACAGAATGTGAATAACAAGAACTATAGTGTTCTTTCTCAAAAGCGTACCTACCAACGTGGCTAAAATGCTAATTGCGTTCGTCAGCTATGGAAAAAAAACAGCGGGGCACCCCAAACATCGCGGTATTACGCATTACCGTAATACTGCATAGCAAAGACATAATGTCATAAAAAATTACAGTCAGTATTTATAGACAGAACTGCGTGTTTTCCCATTGACAAGTAGATACATGGTTTACGGGCTTGAAGGCGGTTAGATCAACAAATCCAATCACGCTCAGCCAAAACAAGCACGAGCTAAACATACTACTATTGATTGGTTCACCTTCAAATTCGTCCCGCCCTGACAATTAATTCTCGTATTCATTCGTTGAAAATGGCGTCAGTACATATCTTCATCCTTTCGACCAATGAAAAATTTCGCTGGTTTCCATAGAAACAAAATCAGTGCAGTTTGAACATAAACTTTCTGACAGAGCGATGGCGCAGCGGTGAGAAGCATCTCTTCCTATGTTTCTTGCTATTTCTTCAGATTATGTTTTGTTAGCATAGTTAATTATATATTTCATTGTATGTCGTGATATAGTTCATGCAAATATTGCCGCAAAATATAATTGAAATATATTTAAAATTAGTAGCTTAAACTGTAGATGCTGTGGCCATTTTTCGTAATGTGATTGTTTATATTTAAATTGTAAGAGAAAATAATTGTGTTAAACTTAAAAACAACAAGCCTTATGGTTGATATGATTGGTTTTACTCATCCGGTCTGTCGTAATGCGTTTCATCTGAAGATGTTATTCTGAAAAGAGCCCCTATACGTTTACTTTTTAAATGTCCCATGTTGTTGAAGTAAGATTAACCGTTTGCTGGGTTCATTACCATGGCGATGTTATAACGTACCGAAGCAGCGTCCTGATTTCGCCAGCGTTACTGTATAGGTTGTGAAACAGTTTTAGCAATTTGGCCGCTTCTATCGGAGTAGCCTCGATGCCACGAGCAGCTAATGAAGGCTCCATCCCTTTCCATAGGCATTCTTGGTGAATAGCATTTAGCAAATGTCTGGAGTACGTTGAAAATACAGTGTCTAGTTTGGCTTTGAGAGTATCACAGACGGCTAGTTAATTATGTTAACCAGAATGAAAATTCCGAAAGCTGTTTCCTGGACCAACGACCAGCACTGGGGAGCCTGGGACCTGTGGGACGAGGTGATCGACTGGGGAGAGAGGAAAGGTTTGGAGGAGTGCTCACCAGCGACACCCCCCACTGTCCAGGCTGGGGAGGTTATGGGGGGACTGGGAGGTGTGACGGACTGGTGTAAGGGAGGGGAGGGTGTGAGAGTGATAGGCAATGCTGGCATTGTTTCTGAGACTCTTCAGAGAGGAAACTGGCGGTGTAGAGATAGATGTGGGTCTGGTATAGATAGAAGATGTAGAAGTGGTGGAAAATTAATATTAAAGTTGAGCTTGTAGAGCTCTTGACACAGAGAAGAGCCAAAATACAAGGAAGATGAAGCTGTGGTTCTTCTGCTGCTGTTTGGGGAACATTAAATGTTTGAAACAGTATCAAAGATAATGAATTAAGTGTGCTAAATTTTGAGATGTATAGTGGAATGTTTATTAACAATTGTTAATGTGGCGCCCCTGAACCCCCTCGGTTGGCCGCCCCTGCCGGTTGTGTGGGGTCGGGGATGAGGACTAATCGGGGCCAGTCGGGGATCTGGCCCCGGTGCCGGGGGGGCCCACTCCTGCACGCCCTTATTGCTCCCCTGGGCCGGACACCACATTTCATACAACACTAGAGCTTTGAGGGGCAGTGGGGAGGTTTTACTTGCACATTAGACACCACATGACACTAGGGCTGAGGAGGTGGGTATAGGCAGGTGGGGTTCTGCCGTCTGCCAGCGGTGGGGTGCCCGTGCCTCGACTGTTCACCTGCTTTTTGCACTTTAGTTATATACACAGTCCATGCTACATTAGGGCCTTGGGGTGCAGGGAGGGGGATGGGGGACTCTGCCATCTGCCAGTGGTGGGACCCTCATACTCGAACTGCACCCACTAATTTTAATGCATTGTAGACATAAACACACAACTCTCTCACACTTGTACATGCACACTTCACATTAACATGGGACGGGGAATCAGTGGGGGCTGAGGGGTCCCCCCTAACTCTCTGTCTCTGGCCCTGCGCGTGTGGGGTGGCCCGGCAGGTAGAAGACGGCTCTGGCCGGTGTGGGCCGTCTCCTCTTGTGGGCTGCGGGCTGGGTGGTCCTTGGCTCTGCTGCGCCGTGGTGGGGCCCTGGCAGGCGGTCCGGGGTATCTAGGGATGCTCTGAGCCCTTCTAGGCGAATTGTAGGGTTCGGTCTGGGCTGGGCGGGGGGTCTGCCGCTCCCCAGTTGACGCAGGTCCGCTCCTGGGTGGTGGGGGGGGGGGGGTGCACTTTGTTTGTATGGGTCTCCCTTAGATCATCCTGCAGTGTCGGGGAGGGGGGGGACGTGCCGGGTCGCTACAGTGGGCGGTGATCCGTCCTGCCGGGGAGCGGGCTGGGGGGACCGTCCGCCAGGGGAGTGTTCCCGGTTGATGGGGCCCTTTGGCCCTGGACCCGCTTCCCTCGGTGGAGGGCTTGCGGGAGGGACTGGGGGGCTCGCTGTCTGTCCCCCCTCTGCGGACCTCCTTTTACAGGGGTTGGGCCCCCCTTAGTCCCTCGTGGGCTCCCTCTCGGGTTGGGCGGGTGGTTGTCTTGTGGACATATGGCCATGGGCCGTGTGTTTCTTATGGTTGTTTGTACTCTGTATTCCCCTACACTTTATTTTCTCCATCCCACCTTTACATCTCCAGCCCGCTGTTCCTGGGAAAAGCCACCTGCCAATCATCCTTGGAGCAGCAGCCATTCTCAGGATCTCCTACATCACAGATCACCTAATAAACACAGGACCTGTCGACGACTGGAGAAAAGGAGAAACGCTGAAGCACACTGGGCATTTTGGAAGCATTTCATCATAATAAATTACCTTTGCCTTTACAGTTTCTGTGTACAGTTTCATTATAGTAAATTGCACTTAGTTGTGATTACTCAGTTACAAAGACAATGGGTCACTCTATAATGGGTGATGGTATGCTTTTAGCTGTGCTTCCACAGGTTGTATCTGCCTTAGTAAATGACTAAATGTCTTTTTCACAAGTGATTTTGATTATGTTTGTAGAATTAAATTAAAGGTAAACCTGTACATTGGTTAAAATAACATCTGACTGCTACAATAATACATCATACAGCGTCTTTTGTACTAATGTGCTACCTTGGGACATTCAGGTTGTATAATGAACAATTTTAATAAGAATTGTGTTAAGTAATTAACTTTCAAAATCTATCAATACCATGCAAAAGTGTAAAGTCAAATTCATGAGATACTTATTACAATAAACGGAAGTAGTCTGTACCCATTTAAAGAGGCTTTACATCGTACAGCTTCTTATACTGGTCTGGTTGGTGGGTATAAAGGATCAATTAGAAATCTTCCTCCTCCAAATGTATCATTTCATGAGTTTTGGTAGAGTGGGGGTAGCAGGATAATAATAGGATTTACTGGTTATTTTTGATACGGTAAAATCGCAAGACTCAGAAAAATAAAAATTTGTGTATGGTCAGAATTATCAGTGGTAGGAGATTTTGTCCCTACTACCATCTGGGAAAAAAACATTCTGGTGCTTATCTGTGAAGAAGCAATTTCAGGAGATATAAATCCTTGCAAAATGTAGTCTCCCACTCTATAAATAGGGTGCAATTTGTTTTTTCACGCAGTGGAAAAGGAAATGTTTTTTTAATGTTGATGACGACTGTAACTGGTCAAAAGGTGGCGCCAAAGATCCCCAGTAATGCATCGCCCATTAATGTACAGATATCCCCCTGCCTCACCATGCATGACTCCTCCAATGGTGCTGCTGTTTAACAGTACATTCATCCTAACCATACAATTTGATATCTGGTATCGTCCTGTCAGTTTTAACCCATTTCTAAGTCCCGTATGGTTTAGGTAGCTTTTTTTCCAAAATGATGACCATGAAATTCAGCACATATAACAAATATTGAACTATAGGCATTAATTGAAATGCTCTCTCTCACAGACACACACATATTAGATGTCTATGTCTTTGAAATTGTTTAATACGAATTAATCTGTTTTATAATGTTCACACAAAAAAAGCTTTTGTGTTCACATTTTACAACCCCAAATCAGAAAAAGTTGGGATGGTATGTAAAATGAAAATCAAACTGAAAACAGCACTTTGTTAAATTATCTTTGACCTGTATTACATTGAAAACAATACAACAGCACTGAATTTCATTGTTCTTTTTCAAACACGTATTCCAATTTTGGTTCTTAGAACACATTTCAAAAAAAGTTGGGACAGTAAAGCATTTAGTACTTTGTAATGTCGCCATTCCTTTTCACAACACTTAAAAGGCATTTAGGGACTGAAGACACCAAGTGATGTAGTGTTTCAGGTGTAATTTTGTCCCATTCTTCCTGCAAACAAGTCTTAAAGCGGACAACAGTACGGGGTCTTCGTTGTCACATATTGCGCTTCAAAATGAACCACACATTCTCTATTGGAGACAGGTCGGGACTGCAGGCAGTCAAGTACCCATACCCTCTTCCTCCACAGCCAGGACTTTGTAATGTGTGCAGAATGTGGTTTCGCATTGTTTGTTGAAAAATGCATGGGCTTCCCTGGAAAAAATGTCTTCTTGAAGGTAACATATTGTGCTCCAAAATCTCTATGTACTTTTCAGCATTAATGGTGCCATCACAGAACTGCAAGTTACCTTTGCCAAGGGCACTGACACAACCCCATACCATGACAGACCCTGGCTTTTGGACTTATTGCTGGTAACAGTCTGGGTGATCCTTTTCTTCTTTGGTCTGGAGCACACGGCATCCATTTCTCACAAAAAATACCTGAAATACTGATTCATCTGACCACAGTACACGTTTTCACTGTGTGATGGTCCAACTCAGATGCGTTCTGAGCCCAGAGAAGCCGACGGCGCTTCTGGACACTGTTAAGATGGGGCTTGCTTTTGGCACAGTACAGTTTTAACTGGCATTTGTGGATGTAACTACGTATTGTGGTACTTGACAAAGGTTTGCCAAAGTAGTCATATGTGGTCATATCGCTTATAGATGAATGACGATTCTTGATGCAGTGGGATGCTGAGGGATCGGAGATCACGGTAGTTCAACTTAGGCTTGCTTCCTTGTCCTTTACGCACTGAAATTGCTTCAGATTCCTTCAATCTTTTAATTATGGTATGCACTGATGAAGGTGAAATATCCAAATCTCTTCCTGTCGTTCTTTGAGGAACATTGTTTTTAAACATTTCAATAATTTTCTCACGTATTTGTGCTGCTTTTGTACCAAATCATAATTACAATCACCTGTTGACATCACTTGTTTCAAATCACATCATTATTTAACCAATTTACCTCACTACTGGCCCTAAATCGCTCCTGTCCCAACTTTTTTGGAAATGTGTTGCAAGAACCAAAATTGGAATACGTGTTTATTTTGAGGAATACAATGAAATTCATGAGGAACACATTAAATAATGTGATGGGGGTAACACAATAAATTCAAGATTTTTATTTGTCGTACAAATGTAGTGGTACACTGGCAGCGAAATGAAATTGTCGTTACTCCAGTCGGTGTAATAAACACACTAGTAAAAGGACATCAAAATTAAACAACATGAATTAACTGAAACTACAGAAAGATAATAAGAAAATATAACAATAAAAGGTATATAAAAAGTAAAGATGAAAATGTATAAAAAATATGTAGAAATGTTTAAAGTACAGATTGTAGTTATAGCATATTTTAGCTTTTAATCTGTGATGTTAATGATCCTACTGGCCGGGGGTAGAAGCTTCTCCTCGGCCTCTCAGTCCCGGCCATAAGGCCCCGGGGACTTATGCAGGGCGGCAGTTCTGTCCTGGTGATTCTCTGGGCGCATCGTATCACCCTCAGCGGGACTCGGCGGCCCTCAGAGCTGGAGCTGCCGTACCGAGCAGTTATGCTCCCGGAGAGCACAGATCCCACATTGCCGCTGTAGAAGGTTTTTTGTGGCACAGACGAGAGTCTGTATTTCCACAGCTGCCTCACATGATACACTCACTGTCAGGCTTTCAGCACTAAAGTTACAGATTACTGGGTGGCCGAGAGGTCTGTGAAATTTGGAGGGTCAGTAGCTTGCCTGGGAAGCCTTAGCATTCAGCGAAAACTGAACAGAGAGCCCTGTAGCAGGGTTGTCTAATTTGTTTAGCTGGCTGGCATAAGATTTTCAGTTTGAAACAAGTATGCACACAGATTTACATGTACGTAACAGTTTTATTACCTTGTAAATAGTTTGCAGGGTTTTCAAAGTACCCCAGTGCATTTGATATAGCGAATTTTAGGTTTATAATGAAATAATATAGATTTGCCCTAAGATTTAATAAGATTTCTTGCGTGAGCGTGAGAGTCTGAAGGTGTGAGTGTCACACCAGATGGGTGAGAGCTGGCAACCCTGGCTCTGTTCAGTAGCCTCAGAAATTCTTTCGAACTTTCCAAACACAGCTGATGGAAATCAATGGACGCAAAGGTTCTCAGTGACCATTTTAGCTTGTTTTTAGACTAAAGGCCTATGATGGATCTTTGGAATGTTGCGGAGATACGAATGCTGAGGACAGCATACTTTGTGCTGTGAGTGTTATGTTAACCATGTAAACAAAGAGGAAGTACACAGTCCAACCAGGTACTATATTGAAATGCTAACAAGTTTTTAAATATTTTTATTCAAGTGACTTTAAGTCTGGATAATTTTTTTAATGGTTGGAAACATGTGTATTACTGTAAATTAAATAATTAAACTTCTGAAATGGCCGCTCAGTGCAGGAGGAGGCTGCAAACCTGAAGAGGCACACAACCGTATGGGTGGGGCAGGGGATCAATGGTGTGAGGTAGAGGACCAGGGCAGTGGGATTGCAGTGGCACAAGGGCAACCGTGTGGTCATCATGGGCTCCTCCAATGGCAGCTTCAGGTAAGTCGCTCTGATAAACCCCGTTAGACTCCAGTGAAGTGAGTGAGGCTGCAGCGCTACACTGGAGGGGACACATGTGGGCTCAGGGGCCCACGTGACTGTAGCAGAGGAAGGGATCTCTAGCTGATGTGGAGGTACAGGCCCAGTGGCAGTAAGGGGTGGGCAGTCAGCTGCAGAGGCTGCGGGGCCAGCGGCCCCACTGTACACATGGACCGCAGGGAATCTCAGCATGTTGTGCCCAAAGTCCAGCACACATGCCGTGCTCCGGGGGAAATTCAGGCCCAGGATGGAGGGATCGAGCATGTCAGCCATCCACATAGTTACTATTCACAACTAAACCCCCCATGTCAAAAGGGAACAACCCCGTCCCTCTTAAAGGGGCCAGGTCACCAGTCATTGTTCTCACCTGCACCAATGTCAGTTCTTGACAGTGTCTGGTCTCACCAGGGTTGCAGTGGAACCTGTATGGACTAGGGCAGTACATGCGACTCACATCACTATGGTGGGTATGTGACAGAAGTTGCCTCTGTGAGTCCAATCCGTAGTCA
This sequence comes from Brienomyrus brachyistius, assembly GCF_023856365.1. Lineage (NCBI taxonomy): Eukaryota > Metazoa > Chordata > Actinopteri > Osteoglossiformes > Mormyridae > Brienomyrus > Brienomyrus brachyistius. Next base: position 92,574 of record NW_026042583.1, on the reverse strand, counting down.
CAACCTCTGCAGCAGGTGGCAGCAGGGCCACCTCCCCGGTGTCAACAAGGAAGTTCCGGAAATTAACCTTGTTGGCCCACATCTCCCCGGCTATGCATGCCCTTGGCGGAACCCTGGGTGGCGGTGAACTTGGGACACTGTCTGAGGATTGAGGGGTGGGGGGGGGGTGCTGCTGCCTGTCAGCCTACAGGCAGTCTGCCTCCAGGAAGTAAACCTGAGGGCCTGGGTCCTCCAAGCCCTTTGGCGTTTACAGCTTGGTTGATTTCTCCCGCCTCGTTCCCCGCCACCTTGCTGCCCACAATTTCTCTCTCCAAAGCCAGTTCCAGGGCCTCGTCTAGGGACGCAGAGGGGTTGGCTGTGTATGAATGTGAGCTATCTGGGGTTAAGTGTCTAGATAAACTGATCCCTGGCCAGTTCACTCTGTACTGATAGAGCCATGTGAGCACAGACACGCCTACACAACCCCTTGATATCATTAAGCAGGATGCAGAGAGACTCATTTGACTCAGTCCCTGCACCTATTGTTTAACTGAGAGGGCAGAAGTCCTCACACTGCCCACAGCGATTCTGCAGGGCACTGACCAGTGTCTCATCCAGGGGCTCAAGCAACCAGCAGTGTACACCTCAGAAAAACATGTGTGACAACCCTGAGGACCTGCTTGCATACCACAATGGTATCCCATCTCCCCTTGCTCTTTGAAGGGGTACCACCCATCCAGTATAGTTATCACTGGGCTATCACAATGTCATCACAATACTAAAGACTGAAACAAAGCCGTGAGGTCAGACCCTCTGTATACAGCACACAGTCTCACCCTCACATCCTGTATGACCACATTTCTGCTGTTCACATGGCATTTCTCCAGCTTCCATTGCCCTGCAATGGACTGACGTGCTGTTGAAGGTCTACCTCACTTTACACTTTGCCCATGTCTTGTGTGTATACCCTGTCCGCTCCTAACGTGTATTTAGTTTGTGTAAATCTATCACTGCATCTGCATTTCGCAGTTCAGCTTCTGACAACATTGTGTTTCCCATCTGTGTATTTGGGTTCGGTGCTTGTTGGGTGCCTGTCGTGGTCCTTCTATTTACAATTGTACGCGGGGCGCCAATTCATCTTCTTTATTCATCATGAATATTTTAATTCATTAATGCAGGAGTCTGTGATAAATCGCTATCAGCATTTGGTTTATAATGGCCAATTAATGATAACTAAAAAGAAACAGAGAGACTGAAGACACAACTTTCAACCATGATATGAGTGCTGTTGCTGCATAATTTGTCCACCAGGGGTCACAGCGCAACCCCCATCTCGGCAAGATGGATGACTTGAAATATGTTTCTATATCAAGTTGAATTATTTTTATTTCTATAGCACATTTAAAAACAATCTATGTTGTGCCAAAGTGCTGTAGGTCAAAATAATATAAATATATAGTAAAAGTAGAGACATTGGCCAATGTTACACAATGTTACACAAAAAATAATCAGAATCAGACTGTGGTTTATTGCCAAGTAGGTTGACCCTACAAGGAATTCTTTTTGGTATAATGGTGCTCCATGGAAAAACAAGACTAAGCAACAACCAAGTTCAAAAAACAGTGCAAAAGTTATACAATAATCTAGTAATAAATATAAAATCACTATAAATGTTAAATACATGATGTGCAAAGCAGAATAGTCAGATTAAATAGATAAATAAAATGTGTTCCTGTGTGTGCAGGGTCAGTACAGAGATGCATCTAATAAGAAGCGGTGTAAGGCTGAATTAGCTCCGAGACGGACTGGGGACCTATGCCATGTATCGCCTTAGAAAGAAATAAGAAATCTTTAAACTGTATTCTCAGAAATTCTCAAAACTTAACAGGTAGCCAATGCAATGCAGCCAACACAGGGGAAATTTGGTGTCTATTTTTTGTTGAGAGCCTGGTAGCACCGTTTTGAACAAGGTGTAGTCAGAATAAAGATGCTTCTGGTAAACCTGGGTACAGAGAACGGCAGTAACCCAATCAGGATAAAAGCAGGAGTAACTCTCCAGGTCTTTGGCTGAAAGGTGTGGTTTAAGCCAGGCTATTGAACTCAGCTGACAGAAACACCCCTTCACAACAGCATTTATTTGTTTATCAAACTCAGTGATGAATCAAAGATGACACCAAGATTTTTAGTATGTGACTGGAAGTTTTCTGAATGAGGCCCTAATTGTTCTCTGAGATCATGAACAGTGACCAGAACTCATTACCTCTGTCTTGTTTTCATTAATCTGGACGAAAGTCATTGCTGTCCTGTTCTTAATATCCTCCAGACAGTTAGAAAGGGCCACCAGAGAGCAGCAGTCACCAGGTTTTAATGGCAGATATGGCTGCGTATCACCAGCATAGCAATGATATTTTACATAATAACGTTCACAAATAGAGCGCAAAGGAAACATGTATAGAGGGAATATGAGAGGGCCTGTATCACAGGACTGGATATGTTTACAAGTAAGGCCATAGTACTTAAGGGGTGTGGCCATCCCACACAGTGACAAGCCCATTCATTCACCTCATCTAGGCCTTTTACTAGGGATTTAAGGTCCTGGTTTTCCTCTCAGACCCTGGAACACACTGCCAGGCTCAGATTCCCGATCCCACATCCTGCTGAAGCCCTTCCCAAGATCAGACACTAGTTTTGTTTTCCTTGTTCTTATAGTAAAATGATGGTCTTTGACTTTTATACATCATCACTGTTCTGTTAATTACACATGACCTAATCTAAGTATTACACAAACCAAGCATAATTACTTAGAGATGTCATAAGATGGAAAATCCTTATTCAGTTAATTATTTTCCCCACAGGTGCTGACAGTGTGTCTACAGTGAAATGGGCCTGTGTACAGAGAGGATGATCTGTAACAATCCCATGTTCCTATGGTGACAGATATAAAACTCATGTGAAATACTGGTGCAGAGGGTATAATGTGAGGTCATGTACTCCCATAGTACACACTGACTCTCCACAGGAGGGTAAAGTGTGAGTCAGAGATGATCCTGACCAGCGAGTCTTCACTGTGACCATCAACAATCTGACAGCTGAGGACTCCGATCGGTACTGGTGTGGTGTGAAGATCAGTGGAGCCTTTCTGATCAGGTTAATCTGTCAGTCACTGATGGTAAGATGTCTGTACTGCAGACTGTAGCCAATGAGATGCACAGTATGTAACATGTCACTGAGTCAAAAAGGAAGGACCTTAACACAAACACTGATGAAAAAAATGTTTTAATATTTTAAAAATCTGCATTTTAATTTAATTCAATATGATAAACGAGACTTGGAAGAAGTAACAGTGTCAGCTAAATCGGGCGACTTCATGAGGTTAAATATGATAAGCAATATGTTAAAAAATGTCAGTTTATTGGCCAAACATTTACATACAGTATGTATGTTGTAATGGGCTGATATTCATAAACATTTCATTGCTGTGGAAATCGTTGAGTGTTTTACCTGTGTGTTGAAGTCCTCCAGGGCTGTCAGTGGACAAACAGGAGGTGACGGGTGTGGATGGAGACAGTGTCAGTGTTACTATGGAAACAACAAAAGACAAAGGATGTGGTGTAAGATTGGGGGCTCCTGTGCATCAGAGAGATCAGTGAGTTTGCATGGGAGGCCTGTCCTGATCAGGGATGACACAGAAAATAAAACCTTCATTGTGACAATGAGTGGGCTGGAGAGGAAGGACACTGGCTGGTATTGGTGGCTGGTTGTGGAATCCTGCAGATTCCAGTTCATATTACTGTTAAACATAAGTAATTGATTTAAATCTGCCTGTGAATTATTTATGCTTGAATATAAATAGATACATACTAATCAACCCAGCAGTTTCACTCACGAAGGGGTTTGTGCTTCTTTGTGGGGATAATCCCCTATTTATCAGCTGTTGTGAAACAGAGTTATTTATTGGGATTATTGTTTCAATGATAGTGGCACGGTGGTCCAGTAGGCGGCGCTGTTGCTTCACGCCTCCATGTTTAGGGGTTTGAATCTGGCTTCTGCTCTGTCTGTGTGGAGTCTGCATGTTCTCCACATGCTGTGTGGGTTTCCTCCAACAATCCAAAAACGCACAGTCAGGCTAATTGGTGTCTTTAATATTGAATGTGTGTCTTCTAGTTTATGATCAGTCTGTAATATGACAAAAATCACAGCATTTTCCACAGACATACAGCCAGTCACTTGTTATGTATACAAATCCAGACAAATCCATGTAGCTTGCAACATAATTCAGGCATTTTTTCATCTTTGTGAGGATGAATTGTTACTAATGGTGTGCAGACTGACTAACATGTCTGTAGGTGGTTTTTCATTGCAGCGTAGACCAGTGTTACAATTGTACTCTGTAATATCTGTTCCAGTGCTGCATCCATCCATTGTCTGAAACTGCTTGTCTAATTCAGGGTCCCTATGGGCGCAAGGCAGGGAACGTCCCATGACAGGGTGCCAACCAATTGCAGGACACGCTCACACTCCATTCCCTCGCACAAGCACACCTACCGGCAATTTGACAACTCCAATTAGCCTCAGCATGTTTTTGGACTGTGGGGGGAAATCAGAGTCCCTGGAAGGAACCCCACAATGACACAGGGGGAGCATGCAAACTCCATACACACGGAACTCCAGCGAAGACTTGAGTACACGTGCCAGAGGAGTGAGGCGACAGTGCAAACCCTGCTTTTTATTAACTATCCTTTCTCCTGTTTCCACTGCTCTCCTTTTCTCTGCACATGATGAAGAAGGAGGGGATAATGAAAAACGGAGGTAAGCATTCAGCAGCATTTACAGTAGTGTGGGGGTCCAGCTAGCAGCATTTACCTGATCACACAGTAATGGGAAACTGTCATTTTAATTTTAAGGGAAAAAAATATTTTTTATTTGATTTTCTTAATAATAAACTTGAGATCCCATCCCATCCAGGGTGAGCCCTTGCCTTCTGCCCTGTGCTGCTGGGGAATGACTGCAGGCCTGTTTTTACAAAATAGTGTAACATGTTGTGTGATAATCTCTAGCTATTTTCATGCTCTTTGTTAATGTCTCCTGTTCCTCACATGTGTCCTGTGTAATAGTACCGATGTGGCTGTACCGTGTTTCTATAAAGCATGTAAGACTTTACTGTTCACATCCACCCTCTTATTCAGCTCTTTGGTCCAGCTGGCTCTGTATGTAGGACTGAGCTGATCGGTGCTGCTGTCGATTATCAAGGTGGTTTTACTTCAGTCAGAACAGATTCACTGTTTTGTTCTTCAGGTTTAAATGTGATATGTGTGACTGACAGACACACTGGTGTATTATATGTCTCACAGGTGGGAGCAGGTTCTGGATGCTGTACTGAAAGCTGGGACTGGTGTGTTTTACCTGATTTGCACCATCATCACCATTCAGCTGCACTGGACCTCCTGTAGAAAGCAGGAACCAATCAGAGAGAAGCAGAGGGTCTCCCTGGATCAGAGGAAGCTGGCAGAGGAGATGACCTTCGTGGAGCAGAATGAGTCAGACGAGCTGTAAAATAAACGGTTATGCTAACTGCAGTGAAGCCTCTCTCACTCGGCCCTGCTCAGTCTGTACAGTCATAGCATGAGAGTCAGTTAAACACAGAGGGGATGATTATCTGCTGGCAACCTGTACAACCACGTATTGGCCACTTATTCACAAGTGCTTTGCTGCCACCTGCTGGTTAATGTTTAATAATCGTTATCTTGTGAAGGTAAGACTGGTTTTTATTAAATTGTCTCTTGATTCTGAAAAAATATGGTACTATGCAAAAGTCTTGGGCCATCAAAGAAAACGTTTAATGCTATTTAATTGGGTTGTGTATATTTGCTCAGAACAAAAACACAATTATCATAAAAATATATGCAAATTAAAAGTGACACAATAAAAACTAACAAGAATTTCTTCTTTTCTCCATAAAGTTACTGATGCCTTGTTGGATCGCTAGATGAACCACGCTTTGGATCCTAAACCTCTCCTCAGGGGCACCCCAGCCATTCCATGTATTTGTTAAATTCTGCCACCAGCTCACTTAATTAATTAATTTAATTAAACAAATGTGTCATGCCCGGCTCGTCCGCTCCTCCTGTGTGCCACGCCCCCTGATTACCCACGTGTTTTCTCCCGATTGTACCCAGCTGTATCTAGTTAATTTGCTCAGTCCTGTGTATTTCAGTCCGTGTCTTACCCGAGTCCTTTGTCCGTCATTGATGTCAGTTGATGTTCGTGCCCTCGTCCCTGAGATTAAACCCCTCGTTTGCCCTGATTCTCGGCTGTCTGCCTGCTTCTTACCCGCCTGCCCGCGATCGCTGCCGTCTCCCGTGACAAAATGTTAATGATGCATTGATTAGCCATAGGAGTTGTGTTATAAAAAGATATAGGTCTATTGGATGGTTGGTGCAAATGTTTTACTAACTTTAGAAGAGATTTTGAAATGACTGGGCTGCCACACTTTGACGGACAAAATATTATAATTCTAGACCAAGATGAAGATCATTTGAACATCATTTTCTTCGACAGCCCAAGACTTTTGTACAGTTTTGTATGTGTCTTTTATACTGGTCATAATTTGTTTGAATACATGATTAATAAATTGATACTTTACAAAACATTTCATATTTTTCTGAAATTGGTAATTATTAAAAATGAATTTCACAAACTTAAATGGTTTGGCTGCGATGGGCTGGCCCCCCATCCAGGTTTGTTCCCATGCCCATTGCTTCCGGGATAGGCTCCGGACCCCCCACGACCCAGTAGGATAAGCGGTTTGGAAAATGGATGGATGGATGGAGGGATAAATGGTTTGGAGTTTTTAGGTCACCCCTCCTCGTCAGAGCCCACCAATCAGGGACTCTTTAAAAGAGTGATGTAATCGGGAACGCCCACTTTTCAATCTGCGGTACAAATACACCAGCTTGTCTCTGCTAACAACAGCCTGTGAATGTCAGTTAAGGAGGAAACAGTACCACATACATATTGGCCAACATCAAATGAAAATGTAACACACGAAAACAGGACTGCCCACTTATCACTCTGCGTAAAATCACACCAGCTTGTCTGAGCTGACAGCAGCCTCACATATCAGCTAAGGAGGAAGACGGCATATCAAAAGTAAAAAGAAAGACACCATCAAATGAAAATATCCCTGTGTGATCTATTGGTTTCTGCTTTCACTCCCATTAAATGACAGTAAGTCTAGTTGGTGTCCGTGGTGCTGAAAACCTGGATCAGTAAATTCCAAATGAAACTTCTTTACCTGATTTAACTGTAACTCACTTATTTTGTTGGCAATGATGCTTTGTTGAGTCTAGAAAGGCGCAAAGTGGGTTTCAGATAAATTAAATGAAGTAGTTTTGCTTAAAAACCAAAAAGCTTTGAACAATCAGTTCAGCTTTGGACTGTAGTGCTTCACAAAAGTAAAATCCATCCAGTTAAATCTCTTTATCCCCAAGTCAAGAAGATATCAAATGCAGAAGCACATTGTGGGAGATACAAGGTGCAGACACATTAAAAGCACTTTTTTTGTGTGAACATTATAAAACAGATTGATACACATTAAGCAGTTTGTAACTTTACATCCAGACCTACATCAGTCAGAAAAAGCAGGCGATGACCATCCCATCCAGCAGCTTCATCTCTGATTGTACAGAATCCCATGTCAGCGTAACTTCTGAAGTCATGACTAAACTAATTTCCAGCTCTGCCTTCAGTTTCATCTGTTAAATTAAATTAGGAACTAAACTAAACTAGGAGGGAAATATAGTCAAGCTACTTAAGTAGCCGAATTTTGTGTATCCACTAGAGGGCAGCCACACATAGATTCCCTTATGAATGGTTCTGATGCTTCCGGAAAGCACTGCACAAAGACCCAGGTATGCCAGTGAGGAACGGATAAAGAGCAGACGGATCCAAATACTAGCTGTAATATATAGTATTTTCAATGAATTTAAACAAATTAATATAACAGTGTCAGAGTGTCAGATCCATGTGACTTTTTATGATTGAAGAACTTTGAAAGCCTGAATATAACTGAGGAGGCCCACGGACCCCATTATGTGTGAAACATCATTGTGGTGCTGAGAGAAACACAGGACTGCTGATAAGACCCAGATGAAGTGAATTACCTGACTTTGCCCCCACCCATCCCCCCCCCCCCAGGATACCCCCACCCCTGTCATACAGACACCTTCCTAACGGACCTCATGATTTGTGCTGATCCACACATATGAAAAAGACCTACTGCAGTGACATTTTAAAACTGTACAAAACATAATAAAGACTGAAATAAAGGCCTGAGGTCAGACCCTCTGTATGTAGCACACAGTGTTTCTGCAGAGTCTCACACTCACATCCTGTATGACGACTTTTCTGCTTTTCAGAATAAGTCTGATTTCACTGCTCTTTGCTCATTTGCAATATGAGGAAGTAACAGTTTAGAAAAGAACTAGACTTATTTGATTAATTTGTTTGTAGTTTAAATTCTGTGAGCATGAATGATTCACTGTGAAGACCAGCTATCAATAATTTTGCTATGAAATCATGTTTCTAAAATGATAAGATTCTAGATGAAATCAAAATATTTATTCCTGGTAAGAGCAGGACAACAGCAGCATCAAACTGTTTTCCTTTTTACAGACAAGAAATAGACAGGAAATGCATCAGTGCACAAACAGTTTATGAAAATCAAAGATAGATGGATGATTTTTAAACATTTAAAACCCACAAAAAGGGAGGCAGTGAGGTTAAGGAGAGTCAGGAAGTCAGTGTCAGTCTCCACAGATCTGAGGTCAGCGATACACACATAAGGCTCCTCTGATGCTCCTCTTCATCCTCTTCTTCACTGATGGGCCTCCAGGTGAGGATCACTTACTCTGGGACTCCACCATTCAGCGTAGTTAAGATGAAGATACATTTTGCACAATATACTTACTACATCTGTTTGTTTATATTCATATTGTTCCATGAAGTTTGATCACTTCCCGATTATAGTCTGTGGTGGTAGCATGTTGACCGACTGATTTTAGAATTGACTGCAGTCTTCTTTGTGTCCACTATGTGGCAGCAGTATAAAGGAAATATCTTATTCTGTCACAGCTGCTGGTGTGTGTAAAAATTCACATACTCTGATAACAAGTAATTCTGCCTCCAACTGTTTGTCAGGGATCTGGGCAGGAATGAATTACATGCCGACTGTACATACAACAGAGATAGGCTCCTGGGAGAACTTTGCCAGAAGTTGAAACACGACTTTAAGAATGACACTGATACAGAGTACTCAGCTGTTTGGTTGAAACTAAATCTTGGTCTGGATTTTTACATTCTGGACCTGAACTACCCACTGCTGCACTGACCCCCACCTTCTTCTTTTTTTTCCCTTTGTCCTGTCCGGCAGCTTTAGCAGAATCATGGTCTGAATGCACTGCTGTGACAAACATGTTTGCTTTACCATGAGGGGTTCTATAAACTCTGTATAGGCCTCTCATGTTGATCGATTTCATTTTTTAAATTTAAAAAATGTATTTATTTCATTTTTAACCCGTAAAGTATTGCAGTGGGTGAGCTGGCCGAAGAGGATGGACAGATTAGGAGGGAAAAAAAGAAGGAAAAAGAAGAAAGGAGCAAGTGAGATGAAATGAAAGTTTTTAGCGGGTGTCTCTAACTTTGCTCTGCCATTGCATGCACACCACTTCCAGGGCCAGCCTTGCTCTCACGCTGATATACTGTCAGATTATGCACATCTTATATGTTGTTTTAACCCTTAGCGTATTAGTAAAGGCTGTTTTGTACTTACTTGATGTGATGGTCCACTTTACTGTGGCCTTGAGCCACATTAGAAATTTATTTCTGATATATTTAACTTAATCCTCATTTTTCTTTTGCCCATGAGCACGAAACAGCTAAATAATTAGCATGATGCAGAAGTTATTCTCAGACAGGCACTTAATCTAAAAAGCAGAAATGTCATCATACACGATGTGAGGGTGAGACTGCAGACACACTGTGTGCTGCATACAGAGGGTCTGACCTCAGGCCTTTGTGTCAGTTGTTATTATGTTTGATTTGTGATTCTCACCTGGAGGCCCATCAGCGGATGAAGAGGAGCATCAGAGGAGCCTTATGTGTGTCTCACTGACCTCAGATCTGCGCAGACTGGCACTTACTTCCTGATTCTCCATAACTTTGCTGTTTCTCTGTCTTTATCTGTTACTCAGGAGTCCTGAAGTCCAATGAAAAATCCGCTTTCTCCTGTCTATTTGGCTGATACAAGTTCTGCTCACTTCTGCTTGGGTTGCATGGATCACCAGCCACTTGTCACCAACTAACAGACCACAGCCTACCTGACCAATGTCATAACTGGTGCACCTAGGTATAAAATTTAGTCTCACTGTCTCCAAAAAAGGTCACTGTCTGGAACCCCATGGAACCACATTTTTGATTCCTTAGGCAATTTTTACACTATGTGACAAACAAAAACAACACACAAGTTTGTCTCAACACAGGCTCCATAGTCAAGAAAGCACAGCAGCACCTCTACTTTCAGCGGAAGCTGAGAAAAGTCCATCTCCCATCCTCACAACATTTTACTGGGGAACTACTGAGAGCATCCTGAGCAGCTGCATCACGGTCTGATTTGGGAACTGCCTCGCCTCAGATCATAAGACCAGCGGATAGTGAGGATAGCTGAGAAGATTATTAGAGTCTCTCTCCCCTCCATCATGGACATTCACATCACACGCTCCATCCGCAAAGCCACCAACATTGTGGATGACCGCACCCACCCCTCACATAATCTTTTCACTCTGGCATCTGGAAAAGCATTCAGGCCTCCACAACCAGACTCAGAAACATGGCGCCTGACTACTGAACTCTCAGGGACTGATCTGATACCACACACAACACACACACACACACAGCTGTGTAATTATATCTTCGTGGGGACTCTCCATTCATTTCTATGGGGAAAACTGTAATCCCAACATGACAACTTTAACCCCTACCAACCCCTAACCTTAACCATATGTAACCAAACCAAAAACAAGACTTTTGGCATTTTTAGTTTTTTGACTGTATTTACAGATCTTTGTGAGTACCTGAAAATGCCCCCCAAAACATCAAAATAACAGGTTTTTGTCACATTGTGGGGGACATTTGGTCCCCACAATGTAATATACACCTAATCCACACACACACACAGAGTAGGTATTTGAATCTTTGTGGGGATTCTCCATTCATTTGTATGGGCGTAACCCCAATCCTAACTATGGGAACCTTAAACATTGCAGTAGTTACCAAGCAGTAACAGTAAGCAACCAAATAAAATGCAAGACTTTTTGAATTATTCCTTTGGCTGCATTCAAAGAATTTAATAAAATTCAGTATCTTCTTACTTTCGGGAACGAAAACATGTCCCTACAAAGTCAAAATAACATGTTTTTATAGCACTATGTACATAACCACCCACCCAAACGCGCGCACACACACACACACAAACAGGCCTACCTACAGTATACCCTCCATAGATTACTGAATGAAATATCTGTAAAGCAGTTATTATGGCATGGCGTTTGGTTTGAACATGCAGTTTTTAAGAATATTGCGCTAATTCTAAACGAAAGACTGCACTAATTCTAAAATAGCTATATAAGAACTTTATTTACCATTAAATAAATTATAAATCAAACCAAAATTTTGTCTCTCAAAAAACTTGTATATGACATATCTTTGTTCACATTATGAGAAATTAAAAACACCAGGACACAGAATGTGAATAACAAGAACTATAGTGTTCTTTCTCAAAAGCGTACCTACCAACGTGGCTAAAATGCTAATTGCGTTCGTCAGCTATGGAAAAAAAACAGCGGGGCACCCCAAACATCGCGGTATTACGCATTACCGTAATACTGCGTAGCAAAGACATAATGTCATAAAAAAATTACAGTCAGTATTTATAGACAGAACTGCGTGGTTTCCCATTGACAAGTAGATACATGGTTTACGGGCTTGAAGGCGGTTAGATCAACAAATCCAATCACGCTCAGCCAAAACAAGCACGAGCTAAACATACTACTATTGATTGGTTCACCTTCAAATTCGTCCCGCCCTGACAATTAATTCTCGTTTTCATTCGTTGACAATGGCGTCAGTACATATCTTCATCCTTTCGACCAATGAAAAATTTCGCTGGTTTCCATAGAAACAAAATCAGTGCAGTTTGAACATAAACTTTCTGACAGAGCGATGGCGCAGCGGTGAGAAGCATCTCTTCGTATGTTTCTTGCTATTTCTTCAGATTATGTTTTGTTAGCATAGTTAATTATATATTTCATTGTATGTCGTGATATAGTTCATGCAAATATTGCCGCAAAATATAATTGAAATATATTTAAAATTAGTAGCTTAAACTGTAGATGCTGTGGCCATTTTTCGTAATGTGATTGTTTATATTTAAATTGTAAGAGAAAATAATTGTGTTAAACTTAAAAACAACAAGCCTTATGGTTGATATGATTGGTTTTACTCATCCGGTCTGTCGTAATGCGTTTCATCTGAAGATGTTATTCTGAAAAGAGCCCCTATACGTTTACTTTTTAAATGTCCCATGTTGTTGAAGTAAGATTAACCGTTTGCTGGGTTCATTACCATGGCGATGTTATAACGTACCGAAGCAGCGTCCTGATTTCGCCAGCGTTACTGTATAGGTTGTGAAACAGTTTTAGCAATTTGGCCGCTTCTATCGGAGTAGCCTCGATGCCACGAGCAGCCAATGAAGGCTCCATCCCTTTCCATAGGCATTCTTGGTGAATAGCATTTAGCAAATGTCTGGAGTACGTTGAAAATACACAGTGTCTAGTTTGGCTTTGAGAGTATCACAGACGGCTAGTTAATTATGTTAACCAGAATGAAAATTCCGAAAGCTGTTTCCTGGACCAACGACCAGCACTGGGGAGCCTGGGACCTGTGGGACGAGGTGATCGACTGGGGAGAGAGGAAAGGTTTGGAGGAGTGCTCACCAGCGACACCCCCCACTGTCCAGGCTGGGGAGGTTATGGGGGGACTGGGAGGTGTGACGGACTGGTGTAAGGGAGGGGAGGGTGTGAGAGTGATAGGCAATGCTGGCATTGTTTCTGAGACTCTTCAGAGAGGAAACTGGCGGTGTAGAGATAGATGTGGGTCTGGTATAGATAGAAGATGTAGAAGTGGTGGAAAATTAATATTAAAGTTGAGCTTGTAGAGCTCTTGACACAGAGAAGAGCCAAAATACAAGGAAGATGAAGCTGTTGTTCTTCTGCTGCTGTTTGGGGAACATTAAATGTTTGAAACAGTATCAAAGATAATGAATTAAGTGTGATAAATTTTGAGATGTATAGTGGAATGTTTATTAATAATTGTTAATGTGGCGCCCCTGAACCCCCTCGGTTGGCCGCCCCTGCCGGTTGTGTGGGGTCGGGGATGAGGACTAATCGGGGCCAGTCGGGGATCTGGCCCCGGTGCCGGGGGGGCCCACTCCTGCACGCCCTTATTGCTCTCCTGGGCCGGACACCACATTTCATACAACACTAGAGCTTTGAGGGGCAGTGGGGAGGTTTTACTTGCACATTAGACAGCACATGACACTAGGGCTGAGGAGGTGGGTTTAGGCAGGTGGGGCTCTGCCGTCTGCCAGTGGTGGGGTGCCCGTGCCTCGACTGTTCACCTGCTTTTTGCACTTTAGTTATATACACAGTCCATGCTACATTAGGGCCTTGGGGTGCAGGGAGGGGGATGGGGGACTCTGCCATCTGCCAGTGGTGGGGCCCTCATACTCGATCTGCACCCACTAATTTTAATGTATTGTAGACATAAACACACAAGTCTCTCACACATGTACATGCACACTTCACATTAACATGGGACGGGGAATCAGTGGGGGCTGAGAGGTCCCCCCTAACTCTCTGTCTCTGGCCCTGCGCGTGTGGGGTGGCCCGGCAGGTAGAAGATGGCCCTGGCCGGTGTGGGCCGTCTCCTCTTGTGGGCTGCGGGCTGGGTGGTCCTTGGCTCTGCTGCGCCGTGGTGGGGCCCTGGCAGGCGGTCCGGGGTATCTAGGGATGCTCTGAGCCCTTCTAGGCGAATTGTAGGGTTCGGTCTGGGCTGGGCGGGGGGTCTGCCGCTCCCCAGTTGACGCAGGTCCGCTCCTGGGTGGTGGGGGGGGGGGGGTGCACTTTGTTTGTATGGGTCTCCCTTAGATCATCCTGCAGTGTCGGGGAGGGGGGGGACGTGCCGGGTCGCTACAGTGGGCGGTGATCCGTCCTGCCGGGGAGCGGGCTGGGGGGACCGTCCGCCAGGGGAGTGTTCCCGGTTGATGGGGCCCTTTGGCCCTGGACCCGCTTCCCTCGGTGGAGGGCTTGCGGGAGGGACTGGGGGGCTCGCTGTCTGTCCCCCCTCTGCGGACCTCCTTTTACAGGGGTTGGGCCCCCCTTAGTCCCTCGTGGGCTCCCTCTCGGGTTGGGCGGGTGGTTGTCTTGTGGACATATGGCCATGGGCCGTGTGTTTCTTATGGTTGTTTGTACTCTGTATTCCCCTACACTTTATTTTCTCCATCCCACCTTTACATCTCCAGCCCGCTGTTCCTGGGAAAAGCCACCTGCCAATCATCCTTGGAGCAGCAGCCATTCTCAGGATCTCCTACATCACAGATCACCTAATAAACACAGGACCTGTCGACGACTGGAGAAAAGGAGAAACGCTGAAGCACACTGGGCATTTTGGAAGCATTTCATCATAATAAATTACCTTTGCCTTTACAGTTTCTGTGTACAGTTTCATTATAGTAAATTGCACTTAGTTGTGATTACTCAGTTACAAAGACAATGGGTCACTCTATAATGGGTGATGGTATGCTTTTAGCTGTGCTTCCACAGGTTGTATCTGCCTTAGTAAATGACTAAATGTCTTTTTCACAAGTGATTTTGATTATGTTTGTAGAATTAAATTAAAGGTAAACCTGTACATTGGTTAAAAT
The DNA here is from genome assembly GCF_023856365.1 of Brienomyrus brachyistius. Taxonomy (NCBI): domain Eukaryota; kingdom Metazoa; phylum Chordata; class Actinopteri; order Osteoglossiformes; family Mormyridae; genus Brienomyrus; species Brienomyrus brachyistius. The sequence goes on along the minus strand of NW_026042583.1, from coordinate 77,558 downwards.
AACATCTGACTGCTACAATAATACATCATACAGCGTCTTTTGTACTAATGTGCTACCTTGGGACATTCAGGTTGTATAATGAACAATTTTAATAAGAATTGTGTTAAGTAATTAACTTTCAAAATCTATCAATACCATGCAAAAGTGTAAAGTCAAATTCATGAGATACTTATTACAATAAACGGAAGTAGTCTGTACCCATTTAAAGAGGCTTTACATCGTACAGCTTCTTATACTGGTCTGGTTGGTGGGTATAAAGGATCAATTAGAAATCTTCCTCCTCCAAATGTATCATTTCATGAGTTTTGGTAGAGTGGGGGTAGCAGGATAATAATAGGATTTACTGGTTATTTTTGATACGGTAAAATCGCAAGACTCAGAAAAATAAAAATTTGTGTATGGTCAGAATTATCAGTGGTAGGAGATTTTGTCCCTACTACCATTTGGGAAAAAAACATTCTGGTGCTTATCTGTGAAGAAGCAATTTCAGGAGATATAAATCCTTGCAAAAAGTAGTCTCCCACTCTATAAATAGGGTGCAATTTGTTTTTTCACGCAGTGGAAAAGGAAATGTTTTTTTAATGTTGATGACGACTGTAACTGGTCAAAAGGTGGCGCCAAAGATCCCCAGTAATGCATCGCCCATTAATGTACAGATATCCCCCTGCCTCACCATGCATGACTCCTCCAATGGTGCTGCTGTTTAACAGTACATTCATCCTAACTATACAATTTGATATCTGGTATCGTCCTGTCAGTTTTAACCCATTTCTAAGTCCCGTATGGTTTAGGTAGCTTTTTTTCCAAAATGATGACCATGAAATTCAGCGCATATAACAAATATTGAACTATAGGCATTAATTGAAATGCTCTCTCTCACAGACACACACATATTAGATGTCTATGTCTTTGAAATTGTTTAATACGAATTAATCTGTTTTATAATGTTCACACAAAAAAAGCTTTTGTGTTCACATTTTACAACCCCAAATCAGAAAAAGTTGGGATGGTATGTAAAATGAAAATCAAACTGAAAACAGCACTTTGTTAAATTATCTTTGACCTGTATTACATTGAAAACAATACAACAGCACATTATTTAATGTGTTCCTCGTGAATTTCATTGTTCTTTTTCAAACACGTATTCCAATTTTGGTTCTTAGAACACATTTCAAAAAAAGTTGGGACAGTAAAGCATTTAGTACTTTGTAATGTCGCCATTCCTTTTCACAACACTTAAAAGACATTTAGGGACTGAAGACACCAAGTGATGTAGTGTTTCAGGTGTAATTTTGTCCCATTCTTCCTGCAAACAAGTCTTAAAGCGGACAACAGTACGGGGTCTTCGTTGTCACATATTGCGCTTCAAAATGAACCACACATTCTCTATTGGAGACAGGTCGGGACTGCAGGCAGTCAAGTACCCATACCCTCTTCCTCCACAGCCAGGACTTTGTAATGTGTGCAGAATGTGGTTTCGCATTGTTTGTTGAAAAATGCATGGGCGTCCCTGGAAAAAATGTCTTCTTGAAGGTAACATATTGTGCTCCAAAATCTCTATGTACTTTTCAGCATTAATGGTGCCATCACAGAACTGCAAGTTACCTTTGCCAAGGGCACTGACACAACCCCATACCATGACAGACCCTGGCTTTTGGACTTATTGCTGGTAACAGTCTGGGTGATCCTTTTCTTCTTTGGTCTGGAGCACACGGCATCCATTTCTCACAAAAAATACCTGAAATACTGATTCATCTGACCACAGTACACGTTTTCACTGTGTGATGGTCCAACTCAGATGCGTTCTGAGCCCAGAGAAGCCGACGGCGCTTCTGGACACTGTTAAGATGGGGCTTGCTTTTGGCACAGTACAGTTTTAACTGGCATTTGTGGATGTAACTACGTATTGTGGTACTTGACAAAGGTTTGCCAAAGTAGTCATATGTGGTCATATCGCTTATAGATGAATGACGATTCTTGATGCAGTGGGATGCTGAGGGATCGGAGATCACGGTAGTTCAACTTAGGCTTGCTTCCTTGTCCTTTACGCACTGAAATTGCTTCAGATTCCTTCAATCTTTTAATTATGGTATGCACTGATGAAGGTGAAATATCCAAATCTCTTCCTGTCGTTCTTTGAGGAACATTGTTTTTAAACATTTCAATAATTTTCTCACGTATTTGTGCTGCTTTTGTACCAAATCATAATTACAATCACCTGTTGACATCACTTGTTTCAAATCACATCATTATTTAACCAATTTACCTCACTACTGGCCCTAAATCGCTCCTGTCCCAACTTTTTTGGAAATGTGTTGCAAGAACCAAAATTGGAATACGTGTTTATTTTGAGGAAAACAATGAAATTCATGAGGAACACATTAAATAATGTGATGGGGGTAACACAATAAATTCAAGATTTTTATTTGTCGTACAAATGTAGTGGTACACTGGCAGCGAAATGAAATTGTCGTTACTCCAGTCGGTGTAATAAACACACTAGTAAAAGGACATCAAAATTAAACAACGTGAATTAACTGAAACTACAGAAAGATAATAAGAAAATATAACAATAAAAGGTATATAAAAAGTAAAGATGAAAATGTATAAAAATATGTAGAAATGTTTAAAGTACAGATTGTAGTTATAGCATATTTTAGCTTTTAATCTGTCATGTTAATGATCCTACTGGCCTGGGGGTAGAAGCTTCTCCTCGGCCTCTCAGTCCCGGCCATAAGGCCCCGGGGACTTATGCAGGGCGGCAGTTCTGTCCTGGTGATTCTCTGGGCGCATCGTATCACCCTCAGCGGGACTCGGCGGCCCTCAGAGCTGGAGCTGCCGTACCGAGCAGTTATGCTCCCGGAGAGCACAGATCCCACATTGCCGCTGTAGAAGGTTTTTTGTGGCACAGACGAGAGTCTGTATTTCCACAGCTGCCTCACATGATACACTCACTGTCAGGCTTTCAGCACTAAAGTTACAGATTACTGGGTGGCCGAGAGGTCTGTGAAATTTGGAGGGTCAGTAGCTTGCCTGGGAAGCCTTAGCATTCAGCGAAAACTGAACAGAGAGCCCTGTAGCAGGGTTGTCTAATTTGTTTAGCTGGCTGGCATAAGATTTTCAGTTTGAAACAAGTATGCACACAGATTTACATGTACGTAACAGTTTTATTACCTTGTAAATAGTTTGCAGGGTTTTCAAAGTACCCCAGTGCATTTGATATAGCGAATTTTAGGTTTATAATGAAATAATATAGATTTGCCCTAAGATTTAATAAGATTTCTTGCGTGAGCGTGAGAGTCTGAAGGTGTGAGTGTCACACCAGATGGGTGAGAGCTGGCAACCCTGGCTCTGTTCAGTAGCCTCAGAAATTCTTTCGAACTTTCCAAACACAGCTGATGGAAATCAATGGACGCAAAGGTTCTCAGTGACCATTTTAGCTTGTTTTTAGACTAAAGGCCTATGATGGATCTTTGGAATGTTGCGGAGATACGAATGCTGAGGACAGCATACTTTGTGCTGTGAGTGTTATGTTAACCATGTAAACAAAGAGGAAGTACACAGTCCAACCAGATACTATATTGAAATGCTAACAAGTTTTTAAATATTTTTATTCAAGTGACTTTAAGTCTGGATAATGTTTTTAATGGTTGGAAACGTGTGTATTACTGTATAATTAAATAATTAAACTTCTGAAATGGCCGCTCAGTGCAGGAGGAGGCTGCAAACCTGAAGAGGCACACAACCGTATGGGTGGGGCAGGGGATCAATGGTGTGAGGTAGAGGACCAGGGCAGTGGGATTGCAGTGGCACAAGGGCAACCGTGTGGTCATCATGGGCTCCTCCAATGGCAGCTTCAGGTAAGTCGCTCTGATAAACCCCGTTAGACTCCAGTGAAGTGAGTGAGGCTGCAGCGCTACACTGGAGGGGACACATGTGGGCTCAGGGGCCCATGTGACTGTAGCAGAGGAAGGGATCTCTAGCTGATGTGGAGGTACAGGCCCAGTGGCAGTAAGGGGTGGGCAGTCAGCTGCAGAGGCTGCGGGGCCAGCGGCCCCACTGTACACATGGACCGCAGGGAATCTCAGCATGTTGTGCCCAAAGTCCAGCACACATGCCGTGCTCCGGGGGAAATTCAGGCCCAGGATGGAGGGATCGAGCATGTCAGCCATCCACATAGTTACTATTCACAACTAAACCCCCCATGTCAAAAGGGAACAACCCCGTCCCTCTTAAAGGGGCCAGGTCACCAGTCATTGTTCTCACCTGCACCAATGTCAGTTCTAGACAGTGTCTGGTCTCACCAGGGTTGCAGTGGAACCTGTATGGACTAGGGCAGTACATGCGACTCACATCACTATGGTGGGTATGTGACAGAAGTTGCCTCTGTGAGTCCAATCCGTAGTCACCACCTCTGCAGCAGGTGGCAGCAGGGCCACCTCCCCGGTGTCAACAAGGAAGTTCCGGAAATTAACCTTGTTGGCCCACATCTTCCCGGCTATGCGTGCCCTTGGCGGAACCCTGGGTGGCGGTGAACTTGGGACACTGTCTGAGGATTGAGGGGTGGGGGGGGGGTGCTGCTGCCTGTCAGCCTACAGGCAGTCTGCCTCCAGGAAGTAAACCTGAGGGCCTGGGTCCTCCAAGCCCTTTGGCGTTTACAGCTTGGTTGATTTCTCCCGCCTCGTTCCCCGCCACCTTGCTGCCCACAATTTCTCTCTCCAAAGCCAGTTCCAGGGCCTCGTCTAGGGACGCAGAGGGGTTGGCTGTGTCTGAATGTGAGCTATCTGGGGTTAAGTGTCTAGATAAACTGATCCCTGGCCAGTTCACTCTGTACTGATAGAGCCATGTGAGCACAGACACGCCTACACAACCCCTTGATATCATTAAGCAGGATGCAGAGAGACTCATTTGACTCAGTCCCTGCACCTATTGTTTAACTGAGAGGGCAGAAGTCCTCACACTGCCCACAGCGATTCTGCAGGGCACTGACCAGTGTCTCATCCAGGGGCTCAAGCAACCAGCAGTGTACACCTCAGAAAAACATGTGTGACAACCCTGAGGACCTGCTTGCATACCACAATGGTATCCCATCTCCCCTTGCTCTTTGAAGGGGTACCACCCATCCAGTATAGTTATCACTGGGCTATCACAATGTCATCACAATACTAAAGACTGAAACAAAGCCGTGAGGTCAGACCCTCTGTATACAGCACACAGTCTCACCCTCACATCCTGTATGACCACATTTCTGCTGTTCACATGGCAATTCTCCAGCTTCCATTGCCCTGCAATGGACTGACGTGCTGTTGAAGGTCTACCTCACTTTACACTTTGCCCATGTCTTGTGTGTATACCCTGTCCGCTCCTAACGTGTATTTAGTTTGTGTAAATCTATCACTGCATCTGCATTTCGCAGTTCAGCTTCTGACAACATTGTGTTTCCCATCTGTGTATTTGGGTTCGGTGCTTGTTGGGTGCCTGTCGTGGTCCTTCTATTTACAATTGTACGCGGGGCATGCTGGGATATGCGCCCCGCCGGTGTTACACTAGTATAAAAAAAGGAATCTGGTCGAGTTTGTTCATTGACCAAATTTAGTTTTTGCGAACCAAATTGTTTGTAGGCCAAAGCATTTGTGAACTGCAAGCACTACTGTACTAATGATAAATTGGTATGAAAAAATGGAGACAATTTCTGAGACACCAGAGCGATCCGTGTACTGTAATATTTATCTTATCAATAACACAGTAAAAATACACATTAGCGCCAATTCATCTTCTTTATTCATCATGAATATTTTAATTCATTAATGCAGGAGTCTGTGATAAATCGCTATCAGCATTTGGTTTATAATGGCCAATTAATGATAACTAAAAAGAAACAGAGAGACTGAAGACAGAACTTTCAACCATGATATGAGTGCTGTTGCTGCATAATTTGTCCACCAGGGGTCACAGCGCAACCCCCATCTCGGCAAGATGGATGACTTGAAATACGTTTCTATATCAAGTTGAATTATTTTTATTTCTATAGAACATTTAAAAACAATCTACATTGTGCCAAAGTGCTGTAGGTCAAAATAATATAAATATATAGTAAAAGTAGAGACATTGGCCAATGTTACACAATGTTACACAAAAAATAATCAGAATCAGACTGTGGTTTATTGCCAAGTAGGTTGACCCTACAAGGAATTCTGTTTGGTATAATGGTGCTCCATGGAAAAACAAGACTAAGCAACAACCAAGTTCAAAAAACAGTGCAAAAGTTATACAATAATCTAGTAATAAATATAAAATCACTATAAATGTTAAATACATGATGTGCAAAGCAGAATAGTCTGATTAAATAGATAAATAAAATGTGTTCCTGTGTGTGCAGGGTCAGTACAGAGATGCATCTAATAAGAAGCGGTGTAAGGCTGAATTAACTCCGAGACGGACTGGGGACCTATGCCATGTATCGCCTTAGAAAGAAATAAGAAATCTTTAAACTGTATTCTCAGAAATTCTCAAAACTTAACAGGTAGCCAATGTAATGCAGCCAACACAGGGGAAATTTGGTGTCTATTTTTTGTTGAGAGCCTGGTAGCACCGTTTTGAACAAGGTGTAGTCAGAATAAAGATGCTTCTGGTAAACCTGGGTACAGAGAACGGCAGTAACCCAATCAGGATAAAAGCAGGAGTAACTCTCCAGGTCTTTGGCTGAAAGGTGTGGTTTAAGCCAGGCTATTGAACTCAGCTGACAGAAACACCCCTTCACAACAGCATTTATTTGTTTATCAAACTCAGTGATGAATCAAAGATGACACCAAGATTTTTAGTATGTGACTGGAAGTTTTCTGAATGAGGCCCTAATTGTTCTCTGAGATCATGTACAGTGACCAAAACTCATTACCTCTGTCTTGTTTTCATTAATCTGGACGAAAGTCATTGCTGTCCTGTTCTTAATATCCTCCAGACAGTTAGAAAGGGCCACCAGAGAGCAGCAGTCACCAGGTTTTAATGGCAGATAGAGCTGCGTATCACCAGCATAGCAATGATATTTTACATAATAACGTTCACAAATAGAGCCCAAAGGAAGCATGTATAGAGGGAATATGAGAGGGCCTGTATCACAGGACTGGATATGTTTACAAATAAGGCCATAGTACTGAAGGGGTGTGGCCATCCCACACAGTGACAAGCCCATTCATTCACCTCATCTAGGCCTTTTTTTTTCCAACAATATCTTTATTAAAATTTTAAAAAATACAGAAATTACAGAAGTTTGAGTGCTTCCACATCGAAAGGAGCATCCAAGGCAACTAAATTATTGTATAACAATCAATCAACCTTCCTTGCAAATCAGACATTTAAAAGATGATAGAAAAATATTTAGGTGGAAGTACAAAATATGACCTGTAAATAATAACTTAATCAAATAAAAGAAAAACACAAAGCCCAAAAAAACCCCCAAAAAACATAAAAAATAAATAAATAAATAAATAAATAAATAAATAAATAAAAAACCCCAACAACAAATAAGTTTCTCTATTTTCCAAGGGTTGCTCAACTCCACCTCAATTGTACTGTTCTGTATTGTTCAAAATTACAAACTCAAATTTTTTTAGTTTAGGAAGCTGCAGAGGGCCGACATCAATTACATCTCATCTGCCTCTCTACTAAGATCCACATTTTCCATATATTGCATAAAGGGACCCCAAATGTTTTGAAAAAGTGACAGTTTTCCCTTGACAATGTAAGTAATTTTCTCCATAGGTAAAGTTGTGGACAGTTCCTTTATCCAGTTAATGAGTTTTGGTTTACCGGTCTTCCTCCATGAGAGTGCTATGACTCTTTTTGCTAATAGTAGACATAAGTCCATGGCGGTAATTATCTTTCTAGACATAAGATGTCCATCAGGATATAAACCTAAAATAAATAGTTTAGGGTCAAGATCTAATTGTATACCCAATATAGTATCCAGAGCTTGTTTGATCTCTTTCCAAAACAATTGTACTTTATTGCATTCCCAGATACAGTGGAAGAATGTCCCTTTCTCCTCTCCACACCTGAAACACAAGTCTGGGCTATCACCATTATACTTATTAAGCTTTTCTGGAGTCACATATGTCCTCATTAGCCAATTATATTGCAGTACTTTAAGACGGGTACTGGTAGTTTGTGTTTGTGCTTCAGCACATGCCTCCTCCCAGTCTTCGGAGGATAAGTCCTCCTGTAAGTCTTCCCTCCAGGCATTAAGTTTCCCTAAAGAAGATTCAGGGGAACCCTCTACTAATATATTATATAGTTTGGAGATTATTCCCTTTCCAAAGCAATCTTTTTTCATTTCTGTTTCCAATGTGGATAACGGAGGGATTGACAAGCATTGATTTTGAGATAATCCAATAAAGTTTCTCATTTGTAGATATTTAAATCGATGTTTGCATGGAATATCATACTTGGCAATCAACTCCTCAAATGACATCAAAGTCTCATCCTCTGATCCCATGAGGTCCCCTATTGTCTTTAAACCTTTGTCAGCCCACTTCCTAAAACCAGGGTCTGCTCTGCCTGGAGGGAAAAAATGATTACCCCATATTGGGCTGAAGCGTGCGAGAGAGGTGGATTCACCCAGATATTTCTTAACCTGATACCAGATTATAATCATATTTCTGACTATAGGATTTTTTGTCTTTTTTTTCAACATTTTGACTTTTGCTGAATATAGGTATTGGGGAAGGGGAAGAGGTACCGAGCAGTTTTCAATATTCATCCAAGGCGGGAGGGATTTATCTGTAAAATAATACATCATAGTCCTCAATTGAGCTGCCCAATAGTACCAAAGTGGATTGGGACATTTGAGGCCTCCTCTTTCATACGGTAAGTACAAGAGTGATAAACGCAGCCTCGGTCGTCTATTATTCCACAAAAAACGTACAAACATTTTTTTCAGGTGTGAGAATAAATTAGCAGGAGGTGACAATGGAATGTTCTGGAACAAGTACAGAAGTTTGGGCATTATGTTTAGTTTAAGAACATTAATTCTTGCTATAAGTGACAAGGGCAAGGGTTTCCATCTATCTACAGATGAGATGATGGAATTTATCATAGGGGTGTAGTTAGCTCCAACAATGTCTCTCAAACATGGCACTATCCTAATCCCGAGATAGGTAAAACAGTCTACCATTTTGAATTGGAAGGAATTTCCGGCACTTCTTCTCTCTTCTGAGCTAAGTATCATTAATGAAGATTTTTCTTTGTTCACTTTATATCCTGATATCCGTCCAAATGTGTGTAATAAATCCAACAAGGCTGGGATAGAATCTTTCAGTTTTTCCAAAAAAAGGATGACATCATCTGCAAATAAAGCAATTCTATGTTCCTGTTGATTTACTGATAAACCAGTTATGTTTTTATGAGACCGCACCGCAATGGCAAACGGTTCAATTGCTAAAATAAACAATAAGGGGGACAAAGGGCACCCTTGCCTACATCCCCGTTTAATTTCAAATGGTTTAGATATAATTCCATTTGTCAGTATTTCAGCATATGGTTCATTATATAGAAGTCTAATCCACCGACAGAAATTATCCCCACAGCCAAATCTTTTTAATATTTCAAATAAGTAGGGCCACTCAACTCTATCAAAGGCCTTTTTGGCATCCAGTGATAGTAAAGCATTGTCTGTTTTTCCTTCCTGATTATGAAGAATATCCAACACTCGTCTCACATTATGAAATCCCTGTCTACCTGCAATAAACCCATTCTGGTCACAGGGAATTAGATCGGGTAAGAATCTCTCCAGTCTTCGAGCCAAAATTTTACAAAGTATCTTTAAATCCACATTAAGAAGACTTATTGGTCTTAGGTTTCCACATTTATTGCACGGTTTACCTGGTTTGGGTAGTAAAGTTATCAGAGCTCCTCTTAATGAAGCCGGAAGGATTCCCTTCTCAAATGAATCCGCGAACATGTCAAAAAGAGGGGACAGCAATTTAGTTTTAAATTTCCTATAAATTTCTGTCGGCAGCCCATCTGGGCCTGGGGTTTTACCTGTTTTCAAATGATCTATTGCTATAGATATTTCCTCCTTTGTTATAGGTGTATTAAGGTCTGCACTTATTAGTTCTGAAATGCTAGGTATCTGAAGGGTATCTAAGAAGAGATTTTGCTCTTGTCCCATATGTGTTATGTCTGAGCTGTATAGTTTTTCATAAAAAAAAAACTTAAAAGTTTCATTAATTCCTAGAGGGTCAACAATGATCTGTCCATCACTGTTTACAACTGAAGTAATGTTTTTCTCATTTTGTAATTGTCGGAGGCGCCAGGCTAATAATTTCCCGGGCTTTTCCCCTTGGTCATAGAATGATTGTTTAAGACGCAAAAGATGTGAGGCTGCTTTAGAAGCAGAAAGTTCGTTATACTGTGTTCTTAGTAATAAAAGCTTTTGATGGACTCTTGGACAAAAGGTTTGAAAGTATTCTCCCTCAAGCAGCTCAATCTCCGCCTCCAACTTTTTTGTTTTCTTATAAGTTTGGTTTGCTCTATAACTTGTAAAACTAATAATCTGACCTCTTACGTAGGCCTTAAATGCTTCCCACCTTGTGCAGGGTGACGTTTAATCCGTATTAGTTTCAAAATAAATATTTATTTGATTGTCTATTTTTGTTTAAATCTCCATCTAGGGGGATCTCTTTTTAGTCTTAAACCTTCATATATTAATGAGTTTGGCGAATGGTCAGATATTAAAATGCTATCGTAGTGACAATCCTTTATTTTGTACCTCATATTGCCAGAAACTAAAAAAAAAAAAAAAAAAAAAAGTGTATTTGAGTAGCAGGAGTATTTTAAGACCTTGGGGTTCATATCCCTCCAAATATCCCTCAGATCAAGTTCTTTCATAAAATGTTGAATAGTTTGTCTACTTTTAGGATGCGAGAAATCAATACCTGAGCTCCTATCCAATTCTGGATTCAATGTACAATTAAAATCCCCTCCTATAATAAAGCTACCAGACAGAGATGATGCTGTCAAAAAAAGATTATGAAAAAACTTTGGGTCGTCAATGTTTGGAGCATAGATATTTATCAGGATTATTTTTTCCGTAATAAGTGTGCCCTGTAAAATAATATATCTCCCCGCCTTGTCTTTAATAACCCTTGTCACATGGAATGGTATAGATTTGTGGATCAAAATCATAACACCTCTTGCCTGAGAGGTGAAGGGTGCAGAATATATACTGCCCTGCCACCTCCTCCTAATCTTCGCCTCTTGACTAGACAACAGGTGTGTTTCCTGAAGTAGCATGATATCAGAGTGCATAGATTTCACCCTAGTCATTACTTGTTTTACCTTCTCCAGTTTTTGTAGTCCTCTGCAGTTCCAAGAAGAAATTTTAATTCTTATTCCACCAGACATAACACACAGCACTAAATGAGCTTCCCAACACATTTGAAATATTAAAGGATAGAGAAACAAATAACATCTGAATGTCAAAAACTACACCCACAACAATAAGTATTGAACATACCCCTTTAACTTGAACTTTGGTACCCATTTCCCTCCCCCTATATATACTGGTACCTGTCTAACAGCTAAAGGTTGTTCCACCCAAAAGTGAGGATCAACCGACTATGCCTAAACACCTTTCCCCCCTACCCCACCCCGCTACATAAACAGAAAAACTCGTTATTGGATACATTAAGAAAATTAGGCTACTAATAGTAGCTGTAAGCCTCTGGACCGATAAACAAATATAACAAATTGGCCTTTCTCTTTCACTCTTCTTTTAAAACTTAAAGCTCAGTAATTATTCCTTCATGCCAACACACAGCATGTCAATGATTACATTCTCAACCCAGTCCACTTTCTGACCTCAGAGCCTTCACAAAATTCTCCGCTTCACCTGGCTGGTTAAAGATGCGAGACTTTCCGTTGTATGTCACTATCAGTCGCGCGGGAGGAATCATGCCGTACCGGATCCCCATGGAGCGAAGCTGTTGTCTCACGGCGTTAAACTCTTTCTGTTTTCTGTGTACACCGGTCGCCAGGTCCTCATAAAATCTCACCGGACGGTTCTTGAAAAGAATCTGTCCCTTTGCCCTGGCAGCTCTTATCACGGTCATTTTATCCTTGTAATTTAGGAACTTCATGATCATTGTCCTCGGTGCAGCGGTGTTTGACGTATTCTTCTGGCCGATCCGATGAGCTCTCTCCAGCGTCAGAGCGGTATGTAGCGGTGCCAAGTTCAGAGCCTCCGGCAGCCAGTTTTCCAAGAAGACGCACGCGTCCTCTCCTTCCGCGCCCTCGGGCAGGTTAACAAGTCTCAAGTTAGAACGTCGCGATCTGGCCTCCAGATCCAGCACTTTGTCTTCGAGATCTTTGTTGTTATTTTCAAGAGTCCGTGCCTTTGCTTCCAAGGTGGTGATACTATCTTCTGCTGCAGATATCCGGGCCTCCGCCTCACCGACCCGCTTAGCACACTCATTAACATCCTTCCTCACAGTCTCTATTGCTGACAAAATACCGTCCAGTTTGGAGGAAAAATCCGATTTCAAGTTTGCAATAGCCGCCAGTACTGCGTCTAAGCTTTCGACCGTCTTTCCCCTCTCATTTGGCTTGTCAATTTTCTCCTCCATCACCTGACAGGTGTTGGTATTATTCTCGCTATCTTCACCACTAACATTAGCTTCACAGCTAGCCTCGGAGCTCGACTTAGAAGTGAAGTTAGACAATTTCGACTGAGTCGGTCTACTAATGTTTTTACCAAGTTTCTTTTGCGAGAGAGGCATCACTACTGGTCTTGTTCAACGTCCAATAAACGAGTATTATTCAGGATTTTACAGAAACATAGCGGAGCAGAAGTGGGCACGTCTTCTCAGCAAGCCGCCATTACCGGAAACCCTCATCTAGGCCTTTTACTAGGGATTTAAGGTCCTGGTTTTCCTCTCAGACCCTAGAACACACTGCCAGGCTCAGATTCCCGATCCCACATCCTGCTGAAGCCCTTCCCAAGATCAGACACTAGTTTTGTTTTCCTTGTTCTTATAGTAAAATGATGGTCTTTGACTTTTATACATCATCACTGTTCTGTTAATTACACATGACCTAATCTAAGTATTACACAAACCAAGCATAATTACTTAGAGATGTCATAAGATGGAAAATCCTTATTCAGTTAATTATTTTCCCCACAGGTGCTGACAGTGTGTCTACAGTGAAATGGGCCTGTGTACAGAAAGGATGATCTGTAACAATCCCATGTTCCTATGGTGACAGATATAAAACTCATGTGAAATACTGGTGCAGAGGGTATAATGTGAGGTCATGTACTCCCATAGTACACACTGACTCTCCACTGGAGGGTAAAGTGTGAGTCAGAGATGATCCTGACCAGCGAGTCTTCACTGTGACCATCAACAATCTGACAGCTGTAGGAATTATTAGCTCAGGTATATTTTAATATCTCCACCAATATGTTTTGAAATTAATTAACTTTTAATTAATTATTATTTGATGCTGATTAGTAACCAGTTGTTATGCCGAATGGTCGGCTCCTCCAAACTCAAATGCGAATCCCAGTGAGTCTGTTAATGTGAGACTTAAATGGGATTCATTAATAACCCGTATCGCTTAATAACCTGGGTTAGTAGGCTCGTCCAGCGAGCTGGGTCACCAGGTAATGTAAACGATCGGTAGCGAAGCTCCCCTCACGGCCAATGAGAGAGAGTCTCGCGATATTTCAGGCGAGTTTGAGGTTTCAGAGCGTAGTAGCCAGATCGCAGAGGCAGGGACTATTGTGAGCACTCAATGACGGAGGCTGAAGTTGTGTAAAAAGACATACATTTATTCCTACAACTAACATAAGACAGACATTATACCTAACAAACAATAAACATGAAATAACGGAAAAGACACAAACGATGTAATCATGAAAATGCAGTGACCAGATTTAAAATGATTAACCTAAAAAGGGAAAAACTGTTCTGCAAAGCAAGCAGTTTGTAGGAATATAAACCTAAAGAAATATAGCAGGTGAATAGGACAGTTTAGGTTGTTAGAAAGGAAAGGAAGTTGGTTTACTTGGATGCAGGAAAGAGGGAGGTCTTTGCAGTTGGTTGCAGTGGCTGATGAGCTGATGGGTGATGGCTCTCAGGGAGGCGCGGTGTTTGCAGCGGTTGTTGGAGTGGAGTCCCGTACTGGTGCAGAGGGTATAATGTGAAGTCATGTACTCCCATAGTACACACTGACTCTCCACAGGAGGGTAAAGTGTGAGTCAGAGATGATCCTGACCAGCGAGTCTTCACTGTGACCATCAACAATCTGACAGCTGAGGATTCCGATCGGTACTGGTGTGGTGTGAAGTACAGTGGAGCCTCTCTGATCAGGTTAATCTGTCAGTCACTGATGGTAAGATGTCTGTACTGCGGACTGTAGCCAATGAGATGCACAGTATGTAACATGTCACTGAGTCAAAAAGGAAGGACCTTAACACAAACACTGATGGAAAAATGTTTTAATATTTTAAAAATCTGCATTTTAATTTAATTCAATATGATAAACGAGACTTGGAAGAAGTAACAGTGTCAGCTAAATCGGGCGACTTCATGAGGTTAAATATGATAAGCAATATGTTAAAAAATGTCAGGGGTTGGCCAAACATTTACATACAGTATGTATGTTGTAATGGGCTGATATTCATAAACATTTCATTGCTGTGGAAATCGTTGAGTGTTTTACCTGTGTGTTGAAGACCTCCAGGGCTGTCAGTGGACAAACAGGAGGTGACGGGTGTGGATGGAGACAGTGTCAGTGTTACTATGGAAACAACAAAAGACAAAGGATGTGGTGTAAGATTGGGGGCTCCTGTGCTTCAGAGAGATCAGTGAGTTTGCATGGGAGGCCTGTCCTGATCAGGGATGACACAGAAAATAAAACCTTCATTGTGACAATGAAGAGGAAGAGGAAGGACACTGGAGAGGAAGGACACTGGCTGGTATTGGTGGCTGGTTGTGGAATCCTGCAGATTCCAGTTCATATTACTGTTAAACATAAGTAATTGATTTAAATCTGCCTGTGAATTATTTATGCTTGAATATAAATAGATACATACTAATCAACCCAGCAGTTTCACTCACGAAGGGGTTTGTGCTTCTTTGTGGGGATAATCCCCTATTTATCAGCTGTTGTGAAACAGAGTTATTTATTGGGATTATTGTTTCAATGATAGTGGCACGGTGGTCCAGTAGGCGGCGCTGTTGCTTCACGCCTCCATGTTTAGGGGTTTGAATCTGGCTTCTGCTCTGTATGTGTGGAGTTTGCATGTTCTCCACATGCTGTGTGGGTTTCCTCCAACAATCCAAAAACGCACAGTCAGGCTAATTGGTGTCTTTAATATTGAATGTGTGTCTTCTAGTTTATGATCAGTCTGTAATATGACAAAAATCACAGCATTTTCCACAGACATACAGCCAGTCACTTGTTATGTATACAAATCCAGACAAATCCATGTAGCTTGCAACATAATTCAGGCATTTTTTCATCTTTGTGAGGATGAATTGTTACTAATGGTGTGCAGACTGACTAACATGTCTGTAGGTGGTTTTTCATTGCAGCGTAGACCAGTGTTACAGTTGTACTCTGTAATATCTGTTCCAGTGCTGCATCCATCCATTGTCTGAAACTGCTTGTCTAACTCAGGGTCCCTATGGGCGCAAGGCAGGGAACGTCCCATGACAGGGTGCCAACCCATTGCAGGACACGCTCACACTCCATTCCCTCGCACAAGCACACCTACCGGCAATTTGACAACTCCAATTAGCCTCAGCATGTTTTTGGACTGTGGGGGGAAATCAGAGTCCCTGGAGGAAACCCCACAATGACACAGGGGGAGCATGCAAACTCCATACACACGGAATTCCAGCGAAGACTTGAGTACACGTGCCAGAGGAGTGAGGCGACAGTGCAAACCACTGCACCACCATGCCACCCTGATACAATAGATACATTAAAATATGTTAATAAAATCATTTATCTCACCTGTTCACTATCAGTGCCCTGGGATGTGAACACTAATTCATTGTTCTCCATCTAATCATTTTCTCTGTAGAATATCTTTCATAATTTATATTTCAGTTTCAAGAGTGACCTTTTCTTAGTCTTACTTACTTCAGTCAGAATAGATTCACTGTTTTGCTCTTCAAGTTTAAATGTGATATGTGTGACTGACAGACACACTGGTGTATTATATGTCTCACAGGTGGGAGCAGGTTCTGGATGCTGTACTGAAAGCTGGGACTGGTGTGTTTTACGTGATTTGCACTATCATCACCATTCAGCTGCACTGGACCTCCTGTAGAAAGCAGGAACCAATCAGAGAGAAGCAGAGGATCTCCCTGGATCAGAGGAAGCTGGCAGAGGAGATGACCTTCGTGGAGTAGAATGAGTCAGACGAGCTGTAAAATAAACGGTTATGCTAACTGCAGTGAGGCCTCTCTCACTCGGCCCTGCTCAGTCTGTACAGTCATAGCATGAGAGTCAGTTAAACACAGAGGGGATGATTATCTGCTGGCAACCTGTACAACCACGTATTGGCCACTTATTCACAAGTGCTTTGCTGCCACCTGCTGGTTAATGTTTAATAATCGTTATCTTGTGAAGGTAAGACTGGTTTTTATTAAATTGTCTCTTGATTCTGAAAAAATATGGTACTATGCAAAAGTCTTGGGCCATCAAAGAAAACGTTTAATGCTATTTAATTGGGTTGTGTATATTTGCTCAGAACAAAAACACAATTATCATAAAAATATATGCAAATTAAAAGTGACACAATAAAAACTAACAAGAATTTCTTCTTTTCTCCATAAAGTTACTGATGCCTTGTTGGATCGCTAGATGAACCACGCTTTGGATCCTAAACCTCTCCTCAGGGGCACCCCAGCCATTCCATGTATTTGTTAAATTCTGCCACCAGCTCACTTAATTAATTAATTTAATTAAACAAATGTGTCATGCCCGGCTCGTCCGCTCCTCCTGTGTGCCACGCCCCCTGATTACCCACGTGTTTTCTCCCGATTGTACCCAGCTGTATCTAGTTAATTTGCTCAGTCCTGTGTATTTCAGTCCGTGTCTTACCCGAGTCCTTTGTCCGTCATTGATGTCAGTTGATGTTCGTGCCCTCGTCCCTGAGATTAAACCCCTCGTTTGCCCTGATTCTCGGCTGTCTGCCTGCTTCTTACCCGCCTGCCCGCGATCGCTGCCGTCTCCCGTGACAAAATGTTAATGATGCATTGATTAGCCATAGGAGTTGTGTTATAAAAAGATATAGGTCTATTGGATGGTTGGTGCAAATGTTTTACTAACTTTAGAAGAGATTTTGAAATGACTGGGCTGCCACACTTTCACGGACAAAATATTATAATTCTAGACCAAGATGAAGATCATTTGAACATCATTTTCTTCGACAGCCCAAGACTTTTGTACAGTTTTGTATGTGTCTTTTATACTGGTCATAATTTGTTTAAATACATGATTAATAAATTGATACTTTACAAAACATTTCATATTTTTCTGAAATTGGTAATTATTAAAAATGAATTTCACAAACTTAAATGGTTTGGCTGCGATGGGCTGGCCCCCCATCCAGGGTTGTTCCCGTGCCCATTGCTTCCGGGATAGGCTCCGGACCCCCCACGACCCAGTAGGATAAGCGGTTTGGAAAATGGATGGATGGATGGATGGTAATTATTAAAAATGAATTTCACAAACTTAAATGGTTTGGCTGCGATGGGCTGGCCCCCCATCCAGGTTTGTTCCCGTGCCCATTGCTTCCGGGATAGGCTCCGGACCCCCCACGACCCAGTAGGATAAGCGGTTTGGAAAATGGATGGATGGATGGAGGGATAAATGGTTTGGAGTTTTTAGGTCACCCCTCCTCGTCAGAGCCCACCAATCAGGGACTCTTTAAAAGAGTGATGTAATCGGGAACGCCCACTTTTCAATCTGCAGTACAAATACACCAGCTTGTCTCTGCTAACAACAGCCTGTGAATGTCAGTTAAGGAGGAAACAGTACCACATACATATTGGCCAACATCAAATGAAAATGTAACACACGAAAACAGGACCGCCCACTTATCACTCTGCGTAAAATCACACCAGCTTGTCTGAGCTGACAGCAGCCTCACATATCAGCTAAGGAGGAAGACGGCATATCAAAAGTAAAAAGAAAGACACCATCAAATGAAAATATCCCTGTGTGATCTATTGGTTTCTGCTTTCACTCCCATTAAATGACAGTAAGTCTAGTTGGTGTCCGTGGTGCTGAAAACCTGGATCAGTAAATTCCAAATGAAACTTCTTTACCTGATTTAACTGTAACTCACTTATTTTGTTGGCAATGATGCTTTGTTGAGTCTAGAAAGGCGCAAAGTGGGTTTCAGATAAATTAAATGAAGTAGTTTTGCTTAAAAACCAAAAAGCTTTGAACAATCAGTTCAGCTTTGGACTGTAGTGCTTCACAAAAGTAAAATCCATCCAGTTAAATCTCTTTATCCCCAAGTCAAGAAGATATCAAATGCAGAAGCACATTGTGGGAGATACAAGGTGCAGACACATTAAAAGCACTTTTTTTGTGTGAACATTATAAAACAGATTGATACACATTAAGCAGTTTGTAACTTTACATCCAGACCTACATCAGTCAGAAAAAGCAGGCGATGACCATCCCATCCAGCAGCTTCATCTCTGATTGTACAGAATCCCATGTCAGCGTAACTTCTGAAGTCATGACTAAACTAATTTCCAGCTCTGCCTTCAGTTTCATCTGTTAAATTAAATTAGGAACTAAACTAAACTAGGAGGGAAATATAGTCAAGCTACTTAAGTAGCCGAATTTTGTGTATCCACTAGAGGGCAGCCACACATAGATTCCCTTATGAATGGTTCTGATGCTTCCGGAAAGCACTGCACAAAGACCCAGGTATGCCAGTGAGGAACGGATAAAGAGCAGACGGATCCAAATACTAGCTGTAATATATAGTATTTTCAATGAATTTAAACAAATTAATATAACAGTGTCAGAGTGTCAGATCCATGTGACTTTTTATGATTGAAGAACTTTGAAAGCCTGAATATAACTGAGGAGGCCCACGGACCCCATTATGTGTGAAACATCATTGTGGTGCTGAGAGAAACACAGGACTGCTGATAAGACCCAGATGAAGTGAATTACCTGACTTTGCCCCCACCCATCCCCCCCCCCAGGATACCCCCACCCCTGTCATACAGACACCTTCCTAACGGACCTCATGATTTGTGCTGATCCACACATATGAAAAGGACCTACTGCAGTGACATTTTAAAACTGTATAAAACATAATAAAGACTGAAACAAAGGCCTGAGGTCAGACCCTCTGTATGTAGCACACAGTGTTTCTGCAGAGTCTCACACTCACATCCTGTATGACGACTTTTCTGCTTTTCAGAATAAGTCTGATTTCACTGCTCTTTGCTCATTTGCAATATGAGGAAGTAACAGTTTAGAAAAGAACTAGACTTATTTGATTAATTTGTTTGTAGTTTAAATTCTGTGAGCATGAATGATTCACTGTGAAGACCAGCTATCAATAATTTTGCTATGAAATCATGTTTCTAAAATGATAAGATTCTAGATGAAATCAAAATATTTATTCCTGGTAAGAGCAGGACAACAGCAGCATCAAACTGTTTTCCTTTTTACAGACAAGAAATAGACAGGAAATGCATCAGTGCACAAACAGTTTATGAAAATCAAAGATAGATGGATGATTTTTAAACATTTAAAACCCACAAAAAGGGAGGCAGTGAGGTTAAGGAGAGTCAGGAAGTCAGTGTCAGTCTCCACAGATCTGAGGTCAGCGATACACACATAAGGCTCCTCTGATGCTCCTCTTCATCCTCTTCTTCACTGATGGGCCTCCAGGTGAGGATCACTTACTCTGGGACTCCACCATTCAGCGTAGTTAAGATGAAGATACATTTTGCACAATATACTTACTACATCTGTTTGTTTATATTCATATTGTTCCATGAAGTTTGATCACTTCCCGATTATAG
This sequence comes from Brienomyrus brachyistius, assembly GCF_023856365.1. Classification (NCBI taxonomy): domain Eukaryota; kingdom Metazoa; phylum Chordata; class Actinopteri; order Osteoglossiformes; family Mormyridae; genus Brienomyrus; species Brienomyrus brachyistius. The sequence continues at coordinate 57,483 of NW_026042583.1, read as the reverse complement.
TCTGTGGTGGTAGCATGTTGACCGACTGATTTTAGAATTGACTGCAGTCTTCTTTGTGTCCACTATGTGGCAGCAGTATAAAGGAAATATCTTATTCTGTCACAGCTGCTGGTGTGTGTAAAAATTCACATACTCTGATAACAAGTAATTCTGCCTCCAACTGTTTGTCAGGGATCTGGGCAGGAATGAATTACATGCCGACTGTACATACAACAGAGATAGGCTCCTGGGAGAACTTTGCCAGAAGTTGAAACACGACTTTAAGAATGACACTGATACAGAGTACTCAGCTGTTTGGTTGAAACTAAATCTTGGTCTGGATTTTTACATTCTGGACCTGAACTACCCACTGCTGCACTGACCCCCACCTTCTTCTTTTTTTTTCCCTTTGTCCTGTCCGGCAGCTTTAGCAGAATCATGGTCTGAATGCACTGCTGTGACAAACATGTTTGCTTTACCATGAGGGGTTCTATAAACTCTGTATAGGCCTCTCATGTTGATCGATTTCATTTTTTAAATTTAAAAAATTTATTTATTTCATTTTTAACCCGTAAAGTATTGCAGTGGGTGAGCTGGCCGAAGAGGATGGACAGATTAGGAGGGAAAAAAAGAAGGAAAAAGAAGAAAGGAGCAAGTGAGATGAAATGAAAGTTTTTAGCGGGTGTCTCTAACTTTGCTCTGCCATTGCATGCACACCACTTCCAGGGCCAGCCTTGCTCTCACGCTGATATACTGTCAGATTATGCACATCTTATATGTTGTTTTAACCCTTAGCGTATTAGTAAAGGCAGTTTTGTACTTACTTGATGTGATGGTCCACTTTACTGTGGCCTTGAGCCACATTAGAAATTTATTTCTGATATATTTAACTTAATCCTCATTTTTCTTTTGCCCATGAGCACGAAACAGCTAAATAATTAGCATGATGCAGAAGTTATTCTCAGACAGGCACTTAATCTAAAAAGCAGAAATGTCATCATACACGATGTGAGGGTGAGACTGCAGACACACTGTGTGCTGCATACAGAGGGTCTGACCTCAGGCCTTTGTGTCAGTTGTTATTATGTTTGATTTGTGATTCTCACCTGGAGGCCCATCAGCGGATGAAGAGGAGCATCAGAGGAGCCTTATGTGTGTCTCACTGACCTCAGATCTGCGCAGACTGGCACTTACTTCCTGATTCTCCATAACTTTGCTGTTTCTCTGTCTTTATCTGTTACTCAGGAGTCCTGAAGTCCAATGAAAAATCCGCTTTCTCCTGTCTATTTGGCTGATACAAGTTCTGCTCACTTCTGCTTGGGTTGCATGGATCACCAGCCACTTGTCACCAACTAACAGACCACAGCCTACCTGACCAATGTCATAACTGGTGCACCTAGGTATAAAATTTAGTCTCACTGTCTCCAAAAAAGGTCACTGTCTGGAACCCCATGGAACCACATTTTTGATTCCTTAGACAAGAGCATCCTGAGCAGCTGCATCACGGTCTGAATTGGGAACTGCCTCGCCTCAGATCATAAGACCAGCGGATAGTGAGGATAGCTGAGAAGATTATTAGAGTCTCTCTCCCCTCCATCATGGACATTCACATCACACGCTCCATCCGCAAAGCCACCAACATTGTGGATGACCGCACCCACCCCTCACATAATCTTTTCACTCTGGCATCTGGAAAAGCATTCAGGCCTCCACAACCAGACTCAGAAACATGGCGCCTGACTACTGAACTCTCAGGGACTGATCTGATACCACACACAACACACACACACACACAGCTATGTAATTATATCTTCGTGGGGACTCTCCATTCATTTCTATGGGGAAAACTGTAATCCCAACATGACAACTTTAACCCCTACCAACCCCTAACCTTAACCATATGTAACCAAACCAAATACAAGACTTTTGGCATTTTTAGTTTTTTGACTGTATTTACAGATCTTTGTGAGTACCTGAAAATGCCCCCCAAAACATCAAAATAACGGGGTTTTTGTCACATTGTGGGGGACATTTGGTCCCCACAATGTAATATACACCTACTCCACACACACACACACACACACACACAGAGATTAGGTATTTGAATCTTTGTGGAGATTCTCCATTCATTTGTATGGGCGTAACCCCAATCCTAACTATGGCAACCTTAAACATTGCAGTAGTTACCAAGCAGTAACAGTAAGCAACCAAACAAAATGCAAGACTTTTTGAATTATTCATTTGACTGCATTCACAGAATTTAATAAAATTCAGTATCTTACTTTCGGGACCGAAAACATGTCCCTACAAAGTCAAAATAACATGTTTTTATAGCACTATGTACATAACCACCCACCCAAACGCGCGCACACACACACACAAACAGGCCTACCTACAGTATACCCTCCATAGATTCCTGAATGAAATATCTGTAAAGCAGTTATTATGGCATGGCGTTTGCTTTGAACATGCAGTTTTTAAGAATATTGCGCTAATTCTAAACGAAAGACTGCACTAATTCTAAAATAGCTATATAAGAACTTTATTTACCATTAAATAAATTATAAATCAAACCAAAATTTAGTCTCTCAAAAAACTTGTATATGACATATCTTTGTTCACATTATGAGAAATTAAAAACACCAGGACACAGAATGTGAATAACAAGAACTATAGTGTTCTTTCTCAAAAGCGTACCTACCAACGTGGCTAAAATGCTAATTGCGTTCACCAGCTGTGGAAAAAAAACAGCGGGGCACCCCAAACATCGCGGTATTACGCATTACCGTAATACTGCATAGCAAAGACATAATGTCATAAAAAATTACAGTCAGTATTTATAGACAGAACTGCGTGGTTTCCCATTGACAAGTAGATACATGGTTTACGGGCTTGAAGGCGGTTAGATCAACAAATCCAATCACGCTCAGCCAAAACAAGCACGAGCTAAACATACTACTATTGATTGGTTCACCTTCAAATTCGTCCCGCCCTGACAATTAATTCTCGTTTTCATTCGTTGAAAATGGCGTCAGTACATATCTTCATCCTTTCGACCAATGAAAAATTTCGCTGGTTTCCATAGAAACAAAATCAGTGCAGTTTGAACATAAACTTTCTGACAGAGCGATGGCGCAGCGGTGAGAAGCATCTCTTCCTATGTTTCTTGCTATTTCTTCAGATTATGTTTTGTTAGCATAGTTAATTATATATTTCATTGTATGTCGTGATATAGTTCATGCAAATATTGCCGCAAAATATAATTGAAATATATTTAAAATTAGTAGCTTAAACTGTAGATGCTGTGGCCATTTTTCGTAATGTGATTGTTTATATTTAAATTGTAAGAGAAAATAATTGTGTTAAACTTAAAAACAACAAGCCTTATGGTTGATATGATTGGTTTTACTCATCCGGTCTGTCGTAATGCGTTTCATCTGAAGATGTTATTCTGAAAAGAGCCCCTATACGTTTACTTTTTAAATGTCCCATGTTGTTGAAGTAAGATTAACCGTTTGCTGGGTTCATTACCATGGCGATGTTATAACGTACCGAAGCAGCGTCCTGATTTCGCCAGCGTTACTGTATAGGTTGTGAAACAGTTTTAGCAATTTGGCCGCTTCTATCGGAGTAGCCTCGATGCCACGAGCAGCCAATGAAGGCTCCATCCCTTTCCATAGGCATTCTTGGTGAATAGCATTTAGCAAATGTCTGGAGTACGTTGAAAATACACAGTGTCTAGTTTGGCTTTGAGAGTATCACAGACGGCTAGTTAATTATGTTAACCAGAATGAAAATTCCGAAAGCTGTTTCCTGGACCAACGACCAGCACTGGGGAGCCTGGGACCTGTGGGACGAGGTGATCGACTGGGGAGAGAGGAAAGGTTTGGAGGAGTGCTCACCAGCGACACCCCCCACTGTCCAGGCTGGGGAGGTTATGGGGGGACTGGGAGGTGTGACGGACTGGTGTAAGGGAGGGGAGGGTGTGAGAGTGATAGGCAATGCTGGCATTGTTTCTGAGACTCTTCAGAGAGGAAACTGGCGGTGTAGAGATAGATGTGGGTCTGGTATAGATAGAAGATGTAGAAGTGGTGGAAAATTAATATTAAAGTTGAGCTTGTAGAGCTCTTGACACAGAGAAGAGCCAAAATACAAGGAAGATGAAGCTGTGGTTCTTCTGCTGCTGTTTGGGGAACATTAAATGTTTGAAACAGTATCAAAGATAATGAATTAAGTGTGCTAAATTTTGAGATGTATAGTGGAATGTTTATTAACAATTGTTAATGTGGCGCCCCTGAACCCCCTCGGTTGGCCGCCCCTGCCGGTTGTGTGGGGTCGGGGATGAGGACTAATCGGGGCCAGTCGGGGATCTGGCCCCGGTGCCGGGGGGGACCCACTCCTGCACGCCCTTATTGCTCCCCTGGGCCGGACATCACATTTCATACAACACTAGAGCTTTGAGGGGCAGTGGGGAGGTTTTACTTGCACATTAGACACCACATGACACTAGGGCTGAGGAGGTGGGTATAGGCAGGTGGGGTTCTGCCGTCTGCCAGCGGTGGGGTGCCCGTGCCTCGACTGTTCACCTGCTTTTTGCACTTTAGTTATATACACAGTCCATGCTACATTAGGGCCTTGGGGTGCAGGGAGGGGGATGGGGGACTCTGCCATCTGCCAGTGGTGGGGCCCTCATACTCGATCTGCACCCACTAATTTTAATGCATTGTAGACATAAACACACAACTCTCTCACACTTGTACATGCACACTTCACATTAACATGGGACGGGGAATCAGTGGGGGCTGAGGGGTCCCCCCTAACTCTCTGTCTCTGGCCCTGCGCGTGTGGGGTGGCCCAGCAGGTAGAAGATGGCCCTGGCCGGTGTGGGCCGTCTCCTCTTGTGGGCTGCGGGCTGGGTGGTCCTTGGCTCTGCTGCGCCGTGGTGGGGCCCTGGCAGGCGGTCCGGGGTATCTAGGGATGCTCTGAGCCCTTCTAGGCGAATTGTAGGGTTCGGTCTGGGCTGGGCGGGGGGTCTGCCGCTCCCCAGTTGACGCAGGTCCGCTCCTGGGTGGTGGGGGGGGGGGTGCACTTTGTTTGTATGGGTCTCCCTTAGATCATCCTGCAGTGTCGGGGAGGGGGGGGACGTGCCGGGTCGCTACAGTGGGCGGTGATCCGTCCTGCCGGGGAGCGGACTGGGGGGACCGTCCGCCAGGGGAGTGTTCCCGGTTGATGGGGCCCTTTGGCCCTGGACCCGCTTCCCTCGGTGGAGGGCTTGCGGGAGGGACTGGGGGGCTCGCTGTCTGTCCCCCCTCTGCGGACCTCCTTTTACAGGGGTTGGGCCCCCCTTAGTCCCTCGTAGGCTCCCTCTCGGGTTGGGCGGGTGGTTGTCTTGTGGACATATGGCCATGGGCCGTGTGTTTCTTATGGTTGTTTGTACTCTGTATTCCCCTACACTTTATTTTCTCCATCCCACCTTTACATCTCCAGCCCGCTGTTCCTGGGAAAAGCCACCTGCCAATCATCCTTGGAGCAGCAGTCATTCTCAGGATCTCCTACATCACAGATCACCTAATAAACACAGGACCTGTCGACGACTGGAGAAAAGGAGAAACGCTGAAGCACACTGGGCATTTTGGAAGCATTTCATCATAATAAATTACCTTTGCCTTTACAGTTTCTGTGTACAGTTTCATTATAGTAAATTGCACTTAGTTGTGATTACTCAGTTACAAAGACAATGGGTCACTCTATAATGGGTGATGGTATGCTTTTAGCTGTGCTTCCACAGGTTGTATCTGCCTTAGTAAATGACTAAATGTCTTTTTCACAAGTGATTTTGATTATGTTTGTAGAATTAAATTAAAGGTAAACCTGTACATTGGTTAAAATAACATCTGACTGCTACAATAATACATCATACAGCGTCTTTTGTACTAATGTGCTACCTTGAGACATTCAGGTTGTATAATGAACAATTTTAATAAGAATTGTGTTAAGTAATTAACTTTCAAAATCTATCAATACCATGCAAAAGTGTAAAGTCAAATTTATGAGATACTTATTACAATAAACGGAAGTAGTCTGTACCCATTTAAAGAGGCTTTACATCGTACAGCTTCTTATACTGGTCTGGTTGGTGGGTATAAAGGATCAATTAGAAATCTTCCTCCTCCAAATGTATCATATCATTTCATGAGTTTTGGTAGAGTGGGGGGTAGCAGGATAATAATAGGATTTACTGGTTATTTTTGATACGATAAAATCGCAAGACGCAGAAAAATAAAAATTTGTGTATGGTCAGAATTATCAGTGGTAGGAGATTTTGTCCCTACTACCATCTGGGAAAAGAACATTCTGGTGCTTATCTGTGAAGAAGCAATTTCAGGAGATATAAATCCTTGCAAAAAGTAGTCTCCCACTCTATAAATAGGGTGCAATTTGTTTTTTCACGCAGTGGAAATGGAAATGTTTTTTTAATGTTGATGACGACTGTAACTGGTCAAAAGGTGGCGCCAAAGATCCCCAGTAATGCATCGCCCATTAATGTACAGATATCCCCCTGCCTCACCATGCATGACTCCTCCAATGGTGCTGATGATTAACAGTACATTCATCCTAACCATACAATTTGATATCTGGTATCGTCCTGTCAGTTTTAACCCATTTCTAAGTCCCGTATGGTTTAGGTAGCTTTTTTTCCAAAATGATGACCATGAAATTCAGCACATATAACAAATATTGAACTATAGGCATTAATTGAAATGCTCTCTCTCACAGACACACACATATTAGATGTCTATGTCTTTGAAATTGTTTAATACGAATTAATCTGTTTTATAATGTTCACACAAAAAAAGCTTTTGTGTTCACATTTTACAACCCCAAATCAGAAAAAGTTGGGATGGTATGTAAAATGAAAATCAAACTGAAAACAGCACTTTGTTAAATTATCTTTGACCTGTATTACATTGAAAACAATACAACAGCACATTATTTAATGTGTTCCTCGTGAATTTCATTGTTCTTTTTCAAACACGTATTCCAATTTTGGTTCTTAGAACACATTTCAAAAAAAGTTGGGACAGTAAAGCATTTAGTACTTTGTAATGTCGCCATTCCTTTTCACAACACTTAAAAGACATTTAGGGACTGAAGACACCAAGTGATGTAGTGTTTCAGGTGTAATTTTGTCCCATTCTTCCTGCAAACAAGTCTTAAAGCGGACAACAGTACGGGGTCTTCGTTGTCACATATTGCGCTTCAAAATGAACCACACATTCTCTATTGGAGACAGGTCGGGACTGCAGGCAGTCAAGTACCCATACCCTCTTCCTCCACAGCCAGGACTTTGTAATGTGTGCAGAATGTGGTTTCGCATTGTTTGTTGAAAAATGCATGGGCGTCCCTGGAAAAAATGTCTTCTTGAAGGTAACATATTGTGCTCCAAAATCTCTATGTACTTTTCAGCATTAATGGTGCCATCACAGAACTGCAAGTTACCTTTGCCAAGGGCACTGACACAACCCCATACCATGACAGACCCTGGCTTTTGGACTTATTGCTGGTAACAGTCTGGGTGATCCTTTTCTTCTTTGGTCTGGAGCACACGGCATCCATTTCTCACAAAAAATACCTGAAATACTGATTCATCTGACCACAGTACACGTTTTCACTGTGTGATGGTCCAACTCAGATGCGTTCTGAGCCCAGAGAAGCCGACGGCGCTTCTGGACACTGTTAAGATGGGGCTTGCTTTTGGCACAGTACAGTTTTAACTGGCATTTGTGGATGTAACTACGTATTGTGGTACTTGACAAAGGTTTGCCAAAGTAGTCATATGTGGTCATATCGCTTATAGATGAATGACGATTCTTGATGCAGTGGGATGCTGAGGGATCGGAGATCACGGTAGTTCAACTTAGGCTTGCTTCCTTGTCCTTTACGCACTGAAATTGCTTCAGATTCCTTCAATCTTTTAATTATGGTATGCACTGATGAAGGTGAAATATCCAAATCTCTTCCTGTCGTTCTTTGAGGAACATTGTTTTTAAACATTTCAATAATTTTCTCACGTATTTGTGCTGCTTTTGTACCAAATCATAATTACAATCACCTGTTGACATCACTTGTTTCAAATCACATCATTATTTAACCAATTTACCTCACTACTGGCCCTAAATCGCTCCTGTCCCAACTTTTTTGGAAATGTGTTGCAAGAACCAAAATTGGAATACGTGTTTATTTTGAGGAAAACAATGAAATTCATGAGGAACACATTAAATAATGTGATGGGGGTAACACAATAAATTCAAGATTTTTATTTGTCGTACAAATGTAGTGGTACACTGGCAGCGAAATGAAATTGTCGTTACTCCAGTCGGTGTAATAAACACACTAGTAAAAGGACATCAAAATTAAACAACGTGAATTAACTGAAACTACAGAAAGATAATAAGAAAATATAACAATAAAAGGTATATAAAAAGTAAAGATGAAAATGTATAAAAAATATGTAGAAATGTTTAAAGTACAGATTGTAGTTATAGCATATTTTAGCTTTTAATCTGTGATGTTAATGATCCTACTGGCCGGGGGTAGAAGCTTCTCCTCGGCCTCTCAGTCCCGGCCATAAGGCCCCGGGGACTTATGCAGGGCGGCAGTTCTGTCCTGGTGATTCTCTGGGCGCATCGTATCACCCTCAGCGGGACTCGGCGGCCCTCAGAGCTGGAGCTGCCGTACCGAGCAGTTATGCTCCCGGAGAGCACAGATCCCACATTGCCGCTGTAGAAGGTTTTTTGTGGCACAGACGAGAGTCTGTATTTCCACAGCTGCCTCACATGATACACTCACTGTCAGGCTTTCAGCACTAAAGTTACAGATTACTGGGTGGCCGAGAGGTCTGTGAAATTTGGAGGGTCAGTAGCTTGCCTGGGAAGCCTTAGCATTCAGCGAAAACTGAACAGAGAGCCCTGTAGCAGGGTTGTCTAATTTGTTTAGCTGGCTGGCATAAGATTTTCAGTTTGAAACAAGTATGCACACAGATTTACATGTACGTAACAGTTTTATTACCTTGTAAATAGTTTGCAGGGTTTTCAAAGTACCCCAGTGCATTTGATATAGCGAATTTTAGGTTTATAATGAAATAATATAGATTTGCCCTAAGATTTAATAAGATTTCTTGCGTGAGCGTGAGAGTCTGAAGGTGTGAGTGTCACACCAGATGGGTGAGAGCTGGCAACCCTGGCTCTGTTCAGTAGCCTCAGAAATTCTTTCGAACTTTCCAAACACAGCTGATGGAAATCAATGGACGCAAAGGTTCTCAGTGACCATTTTAGCTTGTTTTTAGACTAAAGGCCTATGATGGATCTTTGGAATGTTGCGGAGATACGAATGCTGAGGACAGCATACTTTGTGCTGTGAGTGTTATGTTAACCATGTAAACAAAGAGGAAGTACACAGTCCAACCAGATACTATATTGAAATGCTAACAAGTTTTTAAATATTTTTATTCAAGTGACTTTAAGTCTGGATAATGTTTTTAATGGTTGGAAACGTGTGTATTACTGTATAATTAAATAATTAAACTTCTGAAATGGCCGCTCAGTGCAGGAGGAGGCTGCAAACCTGAAGAGGCACACAACCGTATGGGTGGGGCAGGGGATCAATGGTGTGAGGTAGAGGACCAGGGCAGTGGGATTGCAGTGGCACAAGGGCAACCGTGTGGTCATCATGGGCTCCTCCAATGGCAGCTTCAGGTAAGTCGCTCTGATAAACCCCGTTAGACTCCAGTGAAGTGAGTGAGGCTGCAGCGCTACACTGGAGGGGACACATGTGGGCTCAGGGGCCCATGTGACTGTAGCAGAGGAAGGGATCTCTAGCTGATGTGGAGGTACAGGCCCAGTGGCAGTAAGGGGTGGGCAGTCAGCTGCAGAGGCTGCGGGGCCAGCGGCCCCACTGTACACATGGACCGCAGGGAATCTCAGCATGTTGTGCCCAAAGTCCAGCACACATGCCGTGCTCCGGGGGAAATTCAGGCCCAGGATGGAGGGATCGAGCATGTCAGCCATCCACATAGTTACTATTCACAACTAAACCCCCCATGTCAAAAGGGAACAACCCCGTCCCTCTTAAAGGGGCCAGGTCACCAGTCATTGTTCTCACCTGCACCAATGTCAGTTCTAGACAGTGTCTGGTCTCACCAGGGTTGCAGTGGAACCTGTATGGACTAGGGCAGTACATGCGACTCACATCACTATGGTGGGTATGTGACAGAAGTTGCCTCTGTGAGTCCAATCCATAGTCACCACCTCTGCAGCAGGTGGCAGCAGGGCCACCTCCCCGGTGTCAACAAGGAAGTTCCGGAAATTAACCTTGTTGGCCCACATCTTCCCGGCTATGCGTGCCCTTGGCGGAACCCTGGGTGGCGGTGAACTTGGGACACTGTCTGAGGATTGAGGGGTGGGGGGGGGTGCTGCTGCCTGTCAGCCTACAGGCAGTCTGCCTCCAGGAAGTAAATCTGAGGGCCTGGGTCCTCCAAGCCCTTTGGCGTTTACAGCTTGGTTGATTTCTCCCGCCTCGTTCCCCGCCACCTTGCTGCCCACAATTTCTCTCTCCAAAGCCAGTTCCAGGGCCTCGTCTAGGGCCGCAGAGGGGTTGGCTGTGTCTGAATGTGAGCTATCTGGGGTTAAGTGTCTAGATAAACTGATCCCTGGCCAGTTCACTCTGTACTGATAGAGCCATGTGAGCACAGACACGCCTACACAACCCCTTGATATCATTAAGCAGGATGCAGAGAGACTCATTTGACTCAGTCCCTGCACCTATTGTTTAACTGAGAGGGCAGAAGTCCTCACACTGCCCACAGCGATTCTGCAGGGCACTGACCAGTGTCTCATCCAGGGGCTCAAGCAACCAGCAGTGTACACCTCAGAAAAACATGTGTGACAACCCTGAGGACCTGCTTGCATACCACAATGGTATCCCATCTCCCCTTGCTCTTTGAAGGGGTACCACCCATCCAGTATAGTTATCACTGGGCTATCACAATGTCATCACAATACTAAAGACTGAAACAAAGCCGTGAGGTCAGACCCTCTGTATACAGCACACAGTCTCACCCTCACATCCTGTATGACCACATTTCTGCTGTTCACATGGCATTTCTCCAGCTTCCATTGCCCTGCAATGGACTGACGTGCTGTTGAAGGTCTACCTCACTTTACACTTTGCCCATGTCTTGTGTGTATACCCTGTCCGCTCCTAACGTGTATTTAGTTTGTGTAAATCTATCACTGCATCTGCATTTCGCAGTTCAGCTTCTGACAACATTGTGTTTCCCATCTGTGTATTTGGGTTCGGTGCTTGTTGGGTGCCTGTCGTGGTCCTTCTATTTACAATTGTACGCGGGGCATGCTGGGATATGCGCCCTGCCGGTGTTACACTAGTATAAAAAAAGGAATCTGGTCGAGTTTGTTCATTGACCAAATTTAGTTTTTGCGAACCAAATTGTTTGTAGGCCAAAGCATTTGTGAACTGCAAGCACTACTGTACTAATGATAAATTTGTATGAAAAAATGGAGACAATTTCTGAGATACCAGAGCGATCCATGTACTGTAATATTTATCTCATCAATAACACAGTAAAAATACACATTAGCGCCAATTCATCTTCTTTATTCATCATGAATATTTTAATTCATTAATGCAGGAGTCTGTGATAAATCGCTATCAGCATTTGGTTTATAATGGCCAATTAATGATAACTAAAAAGAAACAGAGAGACTGAAGACAGAACTTTCAACCATGATATGAGTGCTGTTGCTGCATAATTTGTCCACCAGGGGTCACAGCGCAACCCCCATCTCGGCAAGATGGATGACTTGAAATATGTTTCTATATCAAGTTGAATTATTTTTATTTCTATAGCACATTTAAAAACAATCTATGTTGTGCCAAAGTGCTGTAGGTCAAAATAATATAAATATATAGTAAAAGTAGAGACATTGGCCAATGTTACACAATGTTACACAAAAAATAATCAGAATCAGACTGTGGTTTATTGCCAAGTAGGTTGACCCTACAAGGAATTCTTTTTGGTATAATGGTGCTCCATGGAAAAACAAGACTAAGCAACAACCAAGTTCAAAAAACAGTGCAAAAGTTATACAATAATCTAGTAATAAATATAAAATCACTATAAATGTTAAATACATGATGTGCAAAGCAGAATAGTCAGATTAAATAGATAAATAAAATGTGTTCCTGTGTGTGCAGGGTCAGTACAGAGATGCATCTAATAAGAAGCGGTGTAAGGCTGAATTAGCTCCGAGACGGACTGGGGACCTATGCCATGTATCGCCTTAGAAAGAAATAAGAAATCTTTAAACTGTATTCTCAGAAATTCTCAAAACTTAACAGGTAGCCAATGCAATGCAGCCAACACAGGGGAAATTTGGTGTCTATTTTTTGTTGAGAGCCTGGTAGCACCGTTTTGAACAAGGTGTAGTCAGAATAAAGATGCTTCTGGTAAACCTGGGTACAGAGAACGGCAGTAACCCAATCAGGATAAAAGCAGGAGTAACTCTCCAGGTCTTTGGCTGAAAGGTGTGGTTTAAGCCAGGCTATTGAACTCAGCTGACAGAAACACCCCTTCACAACAGCATTTATTTGTTTATCAAACTCAGTGATGAATCAAAGATGACACCAAGATTTTTAGTATGTGACTGGAAGTTTTCTGAATGAGGCCCTAATTGTTCTCTGAGATCATGAACAGTGACCAAAACTCATTACCTCTGTCTTGTTTTCATTAATCTGGACGAAAGTCATTGCTGTCCTGTTCTTAATATCCTCCAGACAGTTAGAAAGGGCCACCAGAGAGCAGCAGTCACCAGGTTTTAATGGCAGATAGAGCTGCGTATCACCAGCATAGCAATGATATTTTACATAATAACGTTCACAAATAGAGCCCAAAGGAAGCATGTATAGAGGGAATATGAGAGGGCCTGTATCACAGGACTGGATATGTTTACAAATAAGGCCATAGTACTGAAGGGGTGTGGCCATCCCACACAGTGACAAGCCCATTCATTCACCTCATCTAGGCCTTTTTTTTTCCAACAATATCTTTATTAAAATTTAAAAAAATACAGAAATTACAGAAGTTTGAGTGCTTCCACATCGAAAGGAGCATCCAAGGCAACTAAATTATTGTATAACAATCAATCAACCTTCCTTGCAAATCAGACATTTAAAAGATGATAGAAAAATATTTAGGTGGAAGTACAAAATATGACCTGTAAATAATAACTTAATCAAATAAAAGAAAAACACAAAGCCCAAAAAAACCCCCAAAAAACATAAAAAATAAATAAATAAATAAATAAATAAATAAATAAATAAAAAACCCCAACAACAAATAAGTTTCTCTATTTTCCAAGGGTTGCTCAACTCCACCTCAATTGTACTGTTCTGTATTGTTCAAAATTACAAACTCAAATTTATTTACTTTAGGAAGCTGCAGAGGGCCGACATCAATTACATCTCATCTGCCTCATTCACAATACTACTAAGATCCACATTTTCCATATATTGCATAAAGGGACCCCAAATGTTTTGAAAAAGTGACAGTTTTCCCTTGACAATGTAAGTAATTTTCTCCATAGGTAAAGTTGTGGACAGTTCCTTTATCCAGTTAATGAGTTTTGGTTTACTGGTCTTCCTCCATGAGAGTGCTATGACTCTTTTTGCTAACAGTAGACATAAGTCCATGGCGGTAATTATCTTTCTAGACATAAGATGTCCATCAGGATATAAACCTAAAATAAATAGTTTAGGGTCAAGATCTAATTGTATACCCAATATAGTATCCAGAGCTTGTTTGATCTCTTTCCAAAACAATTGTACTTTATTGCATTCCCAGATACAGTGGAAGAATGTCCCTTTCTCCTCTCCACACCTGAAACACAAGTCTGGGCTATCACCATTATACTTATTAAGCTTTTCTGGAGTCACATATGTCCTCATTAGCCAATTATATTGCAGTACTTTAAGACGGGTACTGGTAGTTTGTGTTTGTGCTTCAGCACATGCCTCCTCCCAGTCTTCGGAGGATAAGTCCTCCTGTAAGTCTTCCCTCCAGGCATTAAGTTTCCCTAAAGAAGATTCAGGGGAACCCTCTACTAATATATTATATAGTTTGGAGATTATTCCCTTTCCAAAGCAATCTTTTTTCATTTCTGTTTCCAATGTGGATAACGGAGGGATTGACAAGCATTGATTTTGAGATAATCCAATAAAGTTTCTCATTTGTAGATATTTAAATCGATGTTTGCATGGAATATCATACTTGGCAATCAACTCCTCAAATGACATCAAAGTCTCATCCTCTGATCCCATGAGGTCCCCTATTGTCTTTAAACCTTTGTCAGCCCACTTCCTAAAACCAGGGTCTGCTCTGCCTGGAGGGAAAAAATGATTACCCCATATTGGGCTGAAGCGTGCGAGAGAGGTGGATTCACCCAGATATTTCTTAACCTGATACCAGATTATAATCATATTTCTGACTATAGGATTTTTTGTCTTTTTTTTCAACATTTTGACTTTTGCTGAATATAGGTATTGGGGAAGGGGAAGAGGTACCGAGCAGTTTTCAATATTCATCCAAGGCGGGAGGGATTTATCTGTAAAATAATACATCATAGTCCTCAATTGAGCTGCCCAATAGTACCAAAGTGGATTGGGACATTTGAGGCCTCCTCTTTCATACGGTAAGTACAAGAGTGATAAACGCAGCCTCGGTCGTCTATTATTCCACAAAAAACGTACAAACATTTTTTTCAGGTGTGAGAATAAATTAGCAGGAGGTGACAATGGAATGTTCTGGAACAAGTACAGAAGTTTGGGCATTATGTTTAGTTTAAGAACATTAATTCTTGCTATAAGTGACAAGGGCAAGGGTTTCCATCTATCTACAGATGAGATGATGGAATTTATCATAGGGGTGTAGTTAGCTCCAACAATGTCTCTCAAACATGGCACTATCCTAATCCCGAGATAGGTAAAACAGTCTACCATTTTGAATTGGAAAGAATTTCCGGCACTTCTTCTCTCTTCTGAGTTAAGTATCATTAATGAAGATTTTTCTTTGTTCACTTTATATCCTGATATCCGTCCAAATGTGTGTAATAAATCCAACAAGGCTGGGATAGAATCTTTCAGTTTTTCCAAAAAAAGGATGACATCATCTGCAAATAAAGCAATTCTATGTTCCTGTTGATTTACTGATAAACCAGTTATGTTTTTATGAGACCGCACCGCAATGGCAAACGGTTCAATTGCTAAAATAAACAATAAGGGGGACAAAGGGCACCCTTGCCTACATCCCCGTTTAATTTCAAATGGTTTAGATATAATTCCATTTGTCAGTATTTCAGCATATGGTTCATTATATAGAAGTCTAATCCACCGACAGAAATTATCCCCACAGCCAAATCTTTTTAATATTTCAAATAAGTAGGGCCACTCAACTCTATCAAAGGCCTTTTTGGCATCCAGTGATAGTAAAGCATTGTCTGTTTTTCCTTCCTGATTATGAAGAATATCCAACACTCGTCTCACATTATGAAATCCCTGTCTACCTGCAATAAACCCATTCTGGTCACAGGGAATTAGATCAGGTAAGAATCTCTCCAGTCTTCGAGCCAAAATTTTACAAAGTATCTTTAAATCCACATTAAGAAGACTTATTGGTCTTAGGTTTCCACATTTATTGCACGGTTTACCTGGTTTGGGTAGTAAAGTTATCAGAGCTCCTCTTAATGAAGCCGGAAGGATTCCCTTCTCAAATGAATCCGCGAACATGTCAAAAAGAGGGGACAGCAATTTAGTTTTAAATTTCCTATAAATTTCTGTCGGCAGCCCATCTGGGCCTGGGGTTTTACCTGTTTTCAAATGATCTATTGCTATAGATATTTCCTCCTTTGTTATAGGTGTATTAAAGTCTGCACTTATTAGTTCTGAAATGCTAGGTATCTGAAGGGTATCTAAGAAGAGATTTTGCTCTTGTCCCATATGTGTTATGTCTGAGCTGTATAGTTTTTCATAAAAAAAAAACTTAAAAGTTTCATTAATTCCTAGAGGGTCAACAATGATCTGTCCATCACTGTTTACAACTGAAGTAATGTTTTTCTCATTTTGTAATTGTCGGAGGCGCCAGGCTAATAATTTCCCGGGCTTTTCCCCTTGGTCATAGAATGATTGTTTAAGACGCAAAAGATGTGAGGCTGCTTTAGAAGCAGAAAGTTCGTTATACTGTGTTCTTAGTAATAAAAGCTTTTGATGGACTCTTGGACAAAAGGTTTGAAAGTATTCTCCCTCAAGCAGCTCAATCTCCGCCTCCAACTTTTTTGTTTTCTTATAAGTTTGGTTTGCTCTATAACTTGTAAAACTAATAATCTGACCTCTTACGTAGGCCTTAAATGCTTCCCACCTTGTGCAGGGTGACGTTTAATCCGTATTAGTTTCAAAATAAATATTTATTTGATTGTCTATTTTTGTTTAAATCTCCATCTAGGGGGATCTCTTTTTAGTCTTAAACCTTCATATATTAATGAGTTTGGCGAATGGTCAGATATTAAAATGCTATCGTAGTGACAATCCTTTATTTTGTACCTCATATTGCCAGAAACTAAAAAAAAAAAAAAAAAAAGTGTATTTGAGTAGCAGGAGTATTTTAAGACCTTGGGGTTCATATCCCTCCAAATATCCCTCAGATCAAGTTCTTTCATAAAATGTTGAATAGTTTGTCTACTTTTAGGATGCGAGAAATCAATACCTGAGCTCCTATCCAATTCTGGATTCAATGTACAATTAAAATCCCCTCCTATAATAAAGCTACCAGACAGAGATGATGCTGTCAAAAAAAGATTATGAAAAAACTTTGGGTCGTCAATGTTTGGAGCATAGATATTTATCAGGATTATTTTTTCCGTAATAAGTGTGCCCTGTAAAATAATATATCTCCCCGCCTTGTCTTTAATAACCCTTGTCACATGGAATGGTATAGATTTGTGGATCAAAATCATAACACCTCTTGCCTGAGAGGTGAAGGGTGCAGAATATATACTGCCCTGCCACCTCCTCCTAATCTTCGCCTCTTGACTAGACAACAGGTGTGTTTCCTGAAGTAGCATGATATCAGAGTGCATAGATTTCACCCTAGTCATTACTTGTTTTACCTTCTCCAGTTTTTGTAGTCCTCTGCAGTTCCAAGAAGAAATTTTAATTCTTATTCCACCAGACATAACACACAGCACTAAATGAGCTTCCCAACACATTTGAAATATTAAAGGATAGAGAAACAAATAACATCTGAATGTCAAAAACTACACCCACAACAATAAGTATTGAACATACCCCTTTAACTTGAACTTTGGTACCCATTTCCCTCCCCCTATATATACTGGTACCTGTCTAACAGCTAAAGGTTGTTCCACCCAAAAGTGAGGATCAACCGACTATGCCTAAACACCTTTCCCCCCTACCCCACCCCGCTACATAAACAGAAAAACTCGTTATTGGATACATTAAGAAAATTAGGCTACTAATAGTAGCTGTAAGCCTCTGGACCGATAAACAAATATAACAAATTGGCCTTTCTCTTTCACTCTTCTTTTAAAACTTAAAGCTCAGTAATTATTCCTTCATGCCAACACACAGCATGTCAATGATTACATTCTCAACCCAGTCCACTTTCTGACCTCAGAGCCTTCACAAAATTCTCCGCTTCACCTGGCTGGTTAAAGATGCGAGACTTTCCGTTGTATGTCACTATCAGTCGCGCGGGAGGAATCATGCCGTACCGGATCCCCATGGAGCGAAGCTGTTGTCTCACGGCGTTAAACTCTTTCTGTTTTCTGTGTACACCGGTCGCCAGGTCCTCATAAAATCTCACCGGACGGTTCTTGAAAAGAATCTGTCCCTTTGCCCTGGCAGCTCTTATCACGGTCATTTTATCCTTGTAATTTAGGAACTTCATGATCATTGTCCTCGGTGCAGCGGTGTTTGACGTATTCTTCTGGCCGATCCGATGAGCTCTCTCCAGTCATGTACTCCCATAGTACACACTGACTCTCCACTGGAGGGTAAAGTGTGAGTCAGAGATGATCCTGACCAGCAAGTCTTCACTGTGACCATCAACAATCTGACAGCTGTAGGAATTATTAGCTCAGGTATATTTTAATATCTCCACCAATATGTTTTGAAATTAATTAACTTTTAATTAATTATTATTTGATGCTGATTAGTAACCAATTGTTATGCCGAATGGTCGGTTCCTCCAAACTCAAATGCGAATCCCAGTGAGTCTGTTAATGTGAGACTTAAATGGGATTCATTAATAACCCGTATCGCTTAATAACTTGGGTTAGTAGGCTCGTCCAGCGAGCTGGGTCACCAGGTAATGTAAACGATCGGTAGCGAAGCTCCCCTCACGGCCAATGAGAGAGAGTCTCGCGATATTTCAGGCGAGTTTGAGGTTTCAGAGCGTAGTAGGCAGATCGCAGAGGCAGGGACTATTGTGAGCACTCAATGACGGAGGCTGAAGTTGTGTAAAAAGACATACATTTATTCCTACAACTAACATAAGACAGACATTATACCTAACAAACAATAAACATGAAATAACGGAAAAGACACAAACGATGTAATCATGAAAATGCAGTGACCAGATTTAAAATGATTAACCTAAAAAGGGAAAAACTGTTCTGCAAAGCAAGCAGTTTGTAGGAATATAAACCTAAAGGAATATAGCAGGTGAATAGGACAGTTTAGGTTGTTAGAAAGGAAAGGAAGTTGGTTTACTTGGATGCAGGAAAGAGGGAGGTCTTTGCAGTTGGTTGCAGTGGCTGATGAGCTGATGGGTGATGGCTCTCAGGGAGGCGCGGTGTTTGCAGCGGTTGTTGGAGTGGAGTCCCGTACTGGTGCAGAGGGTATAATGTGAAGTCATGTACTCCCATAGTACACACTGACTCTCCACAGGAGGGTAAAGTGTGAGTCAGAGATGATCCTGACCAGCGAGTCTTCACTGTGACCATCAACAATCTGACAGCTGAGGATTCCGATCGGTACTGGTGTGGTGTGAAGTACAGTGGAGCCTCTCTGATCAGGTTAATCTGTCAGTCACTGATGGTAAGATGTCTGTACTGCAGACTGTAGCCAATGAGATGCACAGTATGTAACATGTCACTGAGTCAAAAAGGAAGGACCTTAACACAAACACTGATGGAAAAATGTTTTAATATTTTAAAAATCTGCATTTTAATTTAATTCAATATGATAAACGAGACTTGGAAGAAGTAACAGTGTCAGCTAAATCGGGCGACTTCATGAGGTTAAATATGATAAGCAATATGTTAAAAAATGTCAGGGGTTGGCCAAACATTTACATACAGTATGTATGTTGTAATGGGCTGATATTCATAAACATTTCATTGCTGTGGAAATCGTTGAGTGTTTTACCTGTGTGTTGAAGTCCTCCAGGGCTGTCAGTGGACAAACAGGAGGTGACGGGTGTGGATGGAGACAGTGTCAGTGTTACTATGGAAACAACAAAAGACAAAGGATGTGGTGTAAGATTGGGGGCTCCTGTGCTTCAGAGAGATCAGTGAGTTTGCATGGGAGGCCTGTCCTGATCAGGGATGACACAGAAAATAAAACCTTCATTGTGACAATGAAGAGGAAGAGGAAGGACACTGGAGAGGAAGGACACTGGCTGGTATTGGTGGCTGGTTGTGGAATCCTGCAGATTCCAGTTCATATTACTGTTAAACATAAGTAATTGATTTAAATCTGCCTGTGAATTATTTATGCTTGAATATAAATAGATACATACTAATCAACCCAGCAGTTTCACTCACGAAGGGGTTTGTGCTTCTTTGTGGGGATAATCCCCTATTTATCAGCTGTTGTGAAACAGAGTTATTTATTGGGATTATTGTTTCAATGATAGTGGCACGGTGGTCCAGTAGGCGGCGCTGTTGCTTCACGCCTCCATGTTTAGGGGTTTGAATCTGGCTTCTGCTCTGTATGTGTGGAGTTTGCATGTTCTCCACATGCTGTGTGGGTTTCCTCCAACAATCCAAAAACGCACAGTCAGGCTAATTGGTGTCTTTAATATTGAATGTGTGTCTTCTAGTTTATGATCAGTCTGTAATATGACAAAAATCACAGCATTTTCCACAGACATACAGCCAGTCACTTGTTATGTATACAAATCCAGACAAATCCATGTAGCTTGCAACATAATTCAGGCATTTTTTCATCTTTGTGAGGATGAATTGTTACTAATGGTGTGCAGACTGACTAACATGTCTGTAGGTGGTTTTTCATTGCAGCGTAGACCAGTGTTACAGTTGTACTCTGTAATATCTGTTCCAGTGCTGCATCCATCCATTGTCTGAAACTGCTTGTCTAACTCAGGGTCCCTATGGGCGCAAGGCAGGGAACGTCCCATGACAGGGTGCCAACCCATTGCAGGACACGCTCACACTCCATTCCCTCGCACAAGCACACCTACCGGCAATTTGACAACTCCAATTAGCCTCAGCATGTTTTTGGACTGTGGGGGGAAATCAGAGTCCCTGGAGGAAACCCCACAATGACACAGGGGGAGCATGCAAACTCCATACACACGGAATTCCAGCGAAGACTTGAGTACACGTGCCAGAGGAGTGAGGCGACAGTGCAAACCACTGCACCACCATGCCACCCTGATACAATAGATACATTAAAATATGTTAATAAAATCATTTATCTCACCTGTTCACTATCAGTGCCCTGGGATGTGAACACTAATTCATTGTTCTCCATCTAATCATTTTCTCTGTAGAATATCTTTCATAATTTATATTTCAGTTTCAAGAGTGACCTTTTCTTAGTCTTACTTACTTCAGTCAGAATAGATTCACTGTTTTGCTCTTCAAGTTTAAATGTGATATGTGTGACTGACAGACACACTGGTGTATTATATGTCTCACAGGTGGGAGCAGGTTCTGGATGCTGTACTGAAAGCTGGGACTGGTGTGTTTTACGTGATTTGCACTATCATCACCATTCAGCTGCACTGGACCTCCTGTAGAAAGCAGGAACCAATCAGAGAGAAGCAGAGGATCTCCCTGGATCAGAGGAAGCTGGCAGAGGAGATGACCTTCGTGGAGTAGAATGAGTCAGACGAGCTGTAAAATAAACGGTTATGCTAACTGCAGTGAGGCCTCTCTCACTCGGCCCTGCTCAGTCTGTACAGTCATAGCATGAGAGTCAGTTAAACACAGAGGGGATGATTATCTGCTGGCAACCTGTACAACCACGTATTGGCCACTTATTCACAAGTGCTTTGCTGCCACCTGCTGGTTAATGTTTAATAATCGTTATCTTGTGAAGGTAAGACTGGTTTTTATTAAATTGTCTCTTGATTCTGAAAAAATATGGTACTATGCAAAAGTCTTGGGCCATCAAAGAAAACGTTTAATGCTATTTAATTGGGTTGTGTATATTTGCTCAGAACAAAAACACAATTATCATAAAAATATATGCAAATTAAAAGTGACACAATAAAAACTAACAAGAATTTCTTCTTTTCTCCATAAAGTTACTGATGCCTTGTTGGATCGCTAGATGAACCACGCTTTGGATCCTAAACCTCTCCTCAGGGGCACCCCAGCCATTCCATGTATTTGTTAAATTCTGCCACCAGCTCACTTAATTAATTAATTTAATTAAACAAATGTGTCATGCCCGGCTCGTCCGCTCCTCCTGTGTGCCACGCCCCCTGATTACCCACGTGTTTTCTCCCGATTGTACCCAGCTGTATCTAGTTAATTTGCTCAGTCCTGTGTATTTCAGTCCGTGTCTTACCCGAGTCCTTTGTCCGTCATTGATGTCAGTTGATGTTCGTGCCCTCGTCCCTGAGATTAAACCCCTCGTTTGCCTTGATTCTCGGCTGTCTGCCTGCTTCTTACCCGCCTGCCCGCGATCGCTGCCGTCTCCCGTGACAAAATGTTAATGATGCATTGATTAGCCATAGGAGTTGTGTTATAAAAAGATATAGGTCTATTGGATGGTTGGTGCAAATGTTTTACTAACTTTAGAAGAGATTTTGAAATGACTGGGCTGCCACACTTTGACGGACAAAATATTATAATTCTAGACCAAGATGAAGATCATTTGAACATCATTTTCTTCGACAGCCCAAGACTTTTGTACAGTTTTGTATGTGTCTTTTATACTGGTCATAATTTGTTTAAATACATGATTAATAAATTGATACTTTACAAAACATTTCATATTTTTCTGAAATTGGTAATTATTAAAAATGAATTTCACAAACTTAAATGGTTTGGCTGCGATGGGCTGGCCCCCCATCCAGGGTTGTTCCCGTGCCCATTGCTTCCGGGATAGGCTCCGGACCCCCCACGACCCAGTAGGATAAGCGGTTTGGAAAATGGATGGATGGATGGATGGTAATTATTAAAAATGAATTTCACAAACTTAAATGGTTTGGCTGCGATGGGCTGGCCCCCCATCCAGGTTTGTTCCCGTGCCCATTGCTTCCGGGATAGGCTCCGGACCCCCCACGACCCAGTAGGATAAGCGGTTTGGAAAATGGATGGATGGATGGAGGGATAAATGGTTTGGAGTTTTTAGGTCACCCCTCCTCGTCAGAGCCCACCAATCAGGGACTCTTTAAAAGAGTGATGTAATCGGGAACGCCCACTTTTCAATCTGCAGTACAAATACACCAGCTTGTCTCTGCTAACAACAGCCTGTGAATGTCAGTTAAGGAGGAAACAGTACCACATACATATTGGCCAACATCAAATGAAAATGTAACACACGAAAACAGGACTGCCCACTTATCACTCTGCGTAAAATCACACCAGCTTGTCTGAGCTGACAGCAGCCTCACATATCAGCTAAGGAGGAAGACGGCATATCAAAAGTAAAAAGAAAGACACCATCAAATGAAAATATCCCTGTGTGATCTATTGGTTTCTGCTTTCACTCCCATTAAATGACAGTAAGTCTAGTTGGTGTCCGTGGTGCTGAAAACCTGGATCAGTAAATTCCAAATGAAACTTCTTTACCTGATTTAACTGTAACTCACTTATTTTGTTGGCAATGATGCTTTGTTGAGTCTAGAAAGGCGCAAAGTGGGTTTCAGATAAATTAAATGAAGTAGTTTTGCTTAAAAACCAAAAAGCTTTGAACAATCAGTTCAGCTTTGGACTGTAGTGCTTCACAAAAGTAAAATCCATCCAGTTAAATCTCTTTATCCCCAAGTCAAGAAGATATCAAATGCAGAAGCACATTGTGGGAGATACAAGGTGCAGACACATTAAAAGCACTTTTTTTGTGTGAACATTATAAAACAGATTGATACACATTAAGCAGTTTGTAACTTTACATCCAGACCTACATCAGTCAGAAAAAGCAGGCGATGACCATCCCATCCAGCAGCTTCATCTCTGATTGTACAGAATCCCATGTCAGCGTAACTTCTGAAGTCATGACTAAACTAATTTCCAGCTCTGCCTTCAGTTTCATCTGTTAAATTAAATTAGGAACTAAACTAAACTAGGAGGGAAATATAGTCAAGCTACTTAAGTAGCCGAATTTTGTGTATCCACTAGAGGGCAGCCACACATAGATTCCCTTATGAATGGTTCTGATGCTTCCGGAAAGCACTGCACAGACACCCAGGTATGCCAGTGAGGAACGGATAAAGAGCAGACGGATCCAAATACTAGCTGTAATATATAGTATTTTCAATGAATTTAAACAAATTAATATAACAGTGTCAGAGTGTCAGATCCATGTGACTTTTTATGATTGAAGAACTTTGAAAGCCTGAATATAACTGAGGAGGCCCACGGACCCCATTATGTGTGAAACATCATTGTGGTGCTGAGAGAAACACAGGACTGCTGATAAGACCCAGATGAAGTGAATTACCTGACTTTGCCCCCACCCATCCCCCCCCCCCCAGGATACCCCCACCCCTGTCATACAGACACCTTCCTAACGGACCTCATGATTTGTGCTGATCCACACATATGAAAAGGACCTACTGCAGTGACATTTTAAAACTGTATAAAACATAATAAAGACTGAAATAAAGGCCTGAGGTCAGACCCTCTGTATGTAGCACACAGTGTTTCTGCAGAGTCTCACACTCACATCCTGTATGACGACTTTTCTGCTTTTCAGAATAAGTCTGATTTCACTGCTCTTTGCTCATTTGCAATATGAGGAAGTAACAGTTTAGAAAAGAACTAGACTTATTTGATTAATTTGTTTGTAGTTTAAATTCTGTGAGCATGAATGATTCACTGTGAAGACCAGCTATCAATAATTTTGCTATGAAATCATGTTTCTAAAATGATAAGATTCTAGATGAAATCAAAATATTTATTCCTGGTAAGAGCAGGACAACAGCAGCATCAAACTGTTTTCCTTTTTACAGACAAGAAATAGACAGGAAATGCATCAGTGCACAAACAGTTTATGAAAATCAAAGATAGATGGATGATTTTTAAACATTTAAAACCCACAAAAAGGGAGGCAGTGAGGTTAAGGAGAGTCAGGAAGTCAGTGTCAGTCTCCACAGATCTGAGGTCAGCGATACACACATAAGGCTCCTCTGATGCTCCTCTTCATCCTCTTCTTCACTGATGGGCCTCCAGGTGAGGATCACTTACTCTGGGACTCCACCATTCAGCGTAGTTAAGATGAAGATACATTTTGCACAATATACTTACTACATCTGTTTGTTTATATTCATATTGTTCCATGAAGTTTGATCACTTCCCGATTATAGTCTGTGGTGGTAGCATGTTGACCGACTGATTTTAGAATTGACTGCAGTCTTCTTTGTGTCCACTATGTGGCAGCAGTATAAAGGAAATATCTTATTCTGTCACAGCTGCTGGTGTGTGTAAAAATTCACATACTCTGATAACAAGTAATTCTGCCTCCAACTGTTTGTCAGGGATCTGGGCAGGAATGAATTACATGCCGACTGTACATACAACAGAGATAGGCTCCTGGGAGAACTTTGCCAGAAGTTGAAACACGACTTTAAGAATGACACTGATACAGAGTACTCAGCTGTTTGGTTGAAACTAAATCTTGGTCTGGATTTTTACATTCTGGACCTGAACTACCCACTGCTGCACTGACCCCCACCTTCTTCTTTTTTTTTCCCTTTGTCCTGTCCGGCAGCTTTAGCAGAATCATGGTCTGAATGCACTGCTGTGACAAACATGTTTGCTTTACCATGAGGGGTTCTATAAACTCTGTATAGGCCTCTCATGTTGATCGATTTCATTTTTTAAATTTAAAAAATTTATTTATTTCATTTTTAACCCGTAAAGTATTGCAGTGGGTGAGCTGGCCGAAGAGGATGGACAGATTAGGAGGGAAAAAAAGAAGGAAAAAGAAGAAAGGAGCAAGTGAGATGAAATGAAAGTTTTTAGCGGGTGTCTCTAACTTTGCTCTGCCATTGCATGCACACCACTTCCAGGGCCAGCCTTGCTCTCACGCTGATATACTGTCAGATTATGCACATCTTATATGTTGTTTTAACCCTTAGCGTATTAGTAAAGGCTGTTTTGTACTTACTTGATGTGATGGTCCACTTTACTGTGGCCTTGAGCCACATTAGAAATTTATTTCTGATATATTTAACTTAATCCTCATTTTTCTTTTGCCCATGAGCACGAAACAGCTAAATAATTAGCATGATGCAGAAGTTATTCTCAGACAGGCACTTAATCTAAAAAGCAGAAATGTCATCATACACGATGTGAGGGTGAGACTGCAGACACACTGTGTGCTGCATACAGAGGGTCTGACCTCAGGCCTTTGTGTCAGTTGTTATTATGTTTGATTTGTGATTCTCACCTGGAGGCCCATCAGCGGATGAAGAGGAGCATCAGAGGAGCCTTATGTGTGTCTCACTGACCTCAGATCTGCGCAGACTGGCACTTACTTCCTGATTCTCCATAACTTTGCTGTTTCTCTGTCTTTATCTGTTACTCAGGAGTCCTGAAGTCCAATGAAAAATCCGCTTTCTCCTGTCTATTTGGCTGATACAAGTTCTGCTCACTTCTGCTTGGGTTGCATGGATCACCAGCCACTTGTCACCAACTAACAGACCACAGCCTACCTGACCAATGTCATAACTGGTGCACCTAGGTATAAAATTTAGTCTCACTGTCTCCAAAAAAGGTCACTGTCTGGAACCCCATGGAACCACATTTTTGATTCCTTAGGCAATTTTTACACTATGTGACAAACAAAAACAACACACAAGTTTGTCTCAACACAGGCTCCATAGTCAAGAAAGCACAGCAGCACCTCTACTTTCAGCGGAAGCTGAGAAAAGTCCATCTCCCATCCTCACAACATTTTACTGGGGAACTACTGAGAGCATCCTGAGCAGCTGCATCACGGTCTGATTTGGGAACTGCCTCGCCTCAGATCATAAGACCAGCGGATAGTGAGGATAGCTGAGAAGATTATTAGAGTCTCTCTCCCCTCCATCATGGACATTCACATCACACGCTCCATCCGCAAAGCCACCAACATTGTGGATGACCGCACCCACCCCTCACATAATCTTTTCACTCTGGCATCTGGAAAAGCATTCAGGCCTCCACAACCAGACTCAGAAACATGGCGCCTGACTACTGAACTCTCAGGGACTGATCTGATACCACACACAACACACACACACACACAGCTGTGTAATTATATCTTCGTGGGGACTCTCCATTCATTTCTATGGGGAAAACTGTAATCCCAACATGACAACTTTAACCCCTACCAACCCCTAACCTTAACCATATGTAACCAAACCAAAAACAAGACTTTTGGCATTTTTAGTTTTTTGACTGTATTTACAGATCTTTGTGAGTACCTGAAAATGCCCCCCAAAACATCAAAATAACAGGTTTTTGTCACATTGTGGGGGACATTTGGTCCCCACAATGTAATATACACCTAATCCACACACACACACAGAGTAGGTATTTGAATCTTTGTGGGGATTCTCCATTCATTTGTATGGGCGTAACCCCAATCCTAACTATGGGAACCTTAAACATTGCAGTAGTTACCAAGCAGTAACAGTAAGCAACCAAATAAAATGCAAGACTTTTTGAATTATTCCTTTGGCTGCATTCAAAGAATTTAATAAAATTCAGTATCTTCTTACTTTCGGGAACGAAAACATGTCCCTACAAAGTCAAAATAACATGTTTTTATAGCACTATGTACATAACCACCCACCCAAACGCGCGCACACACACACACACAAACAGGCCTACCTACAGTATACCCTCCATAGATTACTGAATGAAATATCTGTAAAGCAGTTATTATGGCATGGCGTTTGGTTTGAACATGCAGTTTTTAAGAATATTGCGCTAATTCTAAACGAAAGACTGCACTAATTCTAAAATAGCTATATAAGAACTTTATTTACCATTAAATAAATTATAAATCAAACCAAAATTTAGTCTCTCAAAAAACTTGTATATGACATATCTTTGTTCACATTATGAGAAATTAAAAACACCAGGACACAGAATGTGAATAACAAGAACTATAGTGTTCTTTCTCAAAAGCGTACCTACCAACGTGGCTAAAATGCTAATTGCGTTCGTCAGCTATGGAAAAAAAACAGCGGGGCACCCCAAACATCGCGGTATTACGCATTACCGTAATACTGCATAGCAAAGACATAATGTCATAAAAAAATTACAGTCAGTATTAATAGACAGAACTGCGTGGTTTCCCATTGACAAGTAGATACATGGTTTACGGGCTTGAAGGCGGTTAGATCAACAAATCCAATCACGCTCAGCCAAAACAAGCACGAGCTAAACATACTACTATTGATTGGTTCACCTTCAAATTCGTCCCGCCCTGACAATTAATTCTCGTTTTCATTCGTTGAAAATGGCGTCAGTACATATCTTCATCCTTTCGACCAATGAAAAATTTCGCTGGTTTCCATAGAAACAAAATCAGTGCAGTTTGAACATAAACTTTCTGACAGAGCGATGGCGCAGCGGTGAGAAGCATCTCTTCCTATGTTTCTTGCTATTTCTTCAGATTATGTTTTGTTAGCATAGTTAATTATATATTTCATTGTATGTCGTGATATAGTTCATGCAAATATTGCCGCAAAATATAATTGAAATATATTTAAAATTAGTAGCTTAAACTGTAGATGCTGTGGCCATTTTTCGTAATGTGATTGTTTATATTTAAATTGTAAGAGAAAATAATTGTGTTAAACTTAAAAACAACAAGCCTTATGGTTGATATGATTGGTTTTACTCATCCGGTCTGTCGTAATGCGTTTCATCTGAAGATGTTATTCTGAAAAGAGCCCCTATACGTTTACTTTTTAAATGTCCCATGTTGTTGAAGTAAGATTAACCGTTTGCTGGGTTCATTACCATGGCGATGTTATAACGTACCGAAGCAGCGTCCTGATTTCGCCAGCGTTACTGTATAGGTTGTGAAACAGTTTTAGCAATTTGGCCGCTTCTATCGGAGTAGCCTCGATGCCACGAGCAGCCAATGAAGGCTCCATCCCTTTCCATAGGCATTCTTGGTGAATAGCATTTAGCAAATGTCTGGAGTACGTTGAAAATACAGTGTCTAGTTTGGCTTTGAGAGTATCACAGACGGCTAGTTAATTATGTTAACCAGAATGAAAATTCCGAAAGCTGTTTCCTGGACCAACGACCAGCACTGGGGAGCCTGGGACCTGTGGGACGAGGTGATCGACTGGGGAGAGAGGAAAGGTTTGGAGGAGTGCTCACCAGCGACACCCCCCACTGTCCAGGCTGGGGAGGTTATGGGGGGACTGGGAGGTGTGACGGACTGGTGTAAGGGAGGGGAGGGTGTGAGAGTGATAGGCAATGCTGGCATTGTTTCTGAGACTCTTCAGAGAGGAAACTGGCGGTGTAGAGATAGATGTGGGTCTGGTATAGATAGAAGATGTAGAAGTGGTGGAAAATTAATATTAAAGTTGAGCTTGTAGAGCTCTTGACACAGAGAAGAGCCAAAATACAAGGAAGATGAAGCTGTGGTTCTTCTGCTGCTGTTTGGGGAACATTAAATGTTTGAAACAGTATCAAAGATAATGAATTAAGTGTGCTAAATTTTGAGATGTATAGTGGAATGTTTATTAATAATTGTTAATGTGGCGCCCCTGAACCCCCTCGGTTGGCCGCCCCTGCCGGTTGTGTGGGGTCGGGGATGAGGACTAATCGGGGCCAGTCGGGGATCTGGCCCCGGTGCCGGGGGGGGCCCACTCCTGCACGCCCTTATTGCTCCCCTGGGCCGGACACCACATTTCATACAACACTAGAGCTTTGAGGGGCAGTGGGGAGGTTTTACTTGCACATTAGACACCACATGACACTAGGGCTGAGGAGGTGGGTATAGGCAGGTGGGGTTCTGCCGTCTGCCAGCGGTGGGGTGCCCGTGCCTCGACTGTTCACCTGCTTTTTGCACTTTAGTTATATACACAGTCCATGCTACATTAGGGCCTTGGGGTGCAGGGAGGGGGATGGGGGACTCTGCCATCTGCCAGTGGTGGGGCCCTCATACTCGATCTGCACCCACTAATTTTAATGCATTGTAGACATAAACACACAACTCTCTCACACTTGTACATGCACACTTCACATTAACATGGGACGGGGAATCAGTGGGGGCTGAGGGGTCCCCCCTAACTCTCTGTCTCTGGCCCTGCGCGTGTGGGGTGGCCCGGCAGGTAGAAGACGGCTCTGGCCGGTGTGGGCCGTCTCCTCTTGTGGGCTGCGGGCTGGGTGGTCCTTGGCTCTGCTGCGCCGTGGTGGGGCCCTGGCAGGCGGTCCGGGGTATCTAGGGATGCTCTGAGCCCTTCTAGGCGAATTGTAGGGTTCGGTCTGGGCTGGGCGGGGGGGTCTGCCGCTCCCCGGTTGACGCAGGTCCGCTCCTGGGTGGTGGGGGGGGGGGGGTGCACTTTGTTTGTATGGGTCTCCCTTAGATCATCCTGCAGTGTCGGGGAGGGGGGGGACGTGCCGGGTCGCTACAGTGGGCGGTGATCCGTCCTGCCGGGGAGCGGGCTGGGGGGACCGTCCGCCAGGGGAGTGTTCCCGGTTGATGGGGCCCTTTGGCCCTGGACCCGCTTCCCTCGGTGGAGGGCTTGCGGGAGGGACTGGGGGGCTCGCTGTCTGTCCCCCCTCTGCGGACCTCCTTTTACAGGGGTTGGGCCCCCCTTAGTCCCTCGTAGGCTCCCTCTCGGGTTGGGCGGGTGGTTGTCTTGTGGACATATGGCCATAGGCCGTGTGTTTCTTATGGTTGTTTGTACTCTGTATTCCCCTACACTTTATTTTCTCCATCCCACCATTACATCTCCAGCCCGCTGTTCCTGGGAAAAGCCACCTGCCAATCATCCTTGGAGCAGCAGCCATTCTCAGGATCTCCTACATCACAGATCACCTAATAAACACAGGACCTGTCGACGACTGGAGAAAAGGAGAAACGCTGAAGCACACTGGGCATTTTGGAAGCATTTCATCATAATAAATTACCTTTGCCTTTACAGTTTCTGTGTACAGTTTCATTATAGTAAATTGCACTTAGTTGTGATTACTCAGTTACAAAGACAATGGGTCACTCTATAATGGGTGATGGTATGCTTTTAGCTGTGCTTCCACAGGTTGTATCTGCCTTAGTAAATGACTAAATGTCTTTTTCACAAATGATTTTGATTATGTTTGTAGAATTAAATTAAAGGTAAACCTGTACATTGGTTAAAATAACATCTGACTGCTACAATAATACATCATACAGCGTTTTTTGTACTAATGTGCTACCTTGAGACATTCAGGTTGTATAATAAACAATTTTAATAAGAATTGTGTTAAGTAATTAACTTTCAAAATCTATCAATACCATGCAAAAGTGTAAAGTCAAATTTATGAGATACTTATTACAATAAACGGAAGTAGTCTGTACCCATTTAAAGAGGCTTTACATCGTACAGCTTCTTATACTGGTCTGGTTGGTGGGTATAAAGGATCTATTAGAAATCTTCCTCCTCCAAATGTATCATATCATTTCATGAGTTTTGGTAGAGTGGGGGTAGCAGGATAATAATAGGATTTACTGGTTATTTTTAAACAAAGAGGAAGTACACAGTCCAACCAGGTACTATATTGAAATGCTAACAAGTTTTTAAATATTTTTATTCAAGTGACTTTAAGTCTGGATAATGTTTTTAATGGTTGGCAACGTGTGTATTACTGTATAATTAAATAATTAAACTTCTGAAATGGCCGCTCAGTGCAGGAGGAGGCTGCAAACCTGAAGAGGCACACAACCGTATGGGTGGGGCAGGGGATCAATGGTGTGAGGTAGAGGACCAGGGCAGTGGGATTGCAGTGGCACAAGGGCAACCGTGTGGTCATCATGGGCTCCTCCAATGGCAGCTTCAGGTAAGTCGCTCTGGTAAACCCCGTTAGACTCCAGTGAAGTGAGTGAGGCTGCAGCGCAACACTGGAGGGGACACATGTGGGCTCAGGGGCCCACGTGACTGTAGCAGAGGAAGGGATCTCTAGCTGATGTGGAGGTACAGGCCCAGTGGCAGTAAGGGGTGGGCAGTCAGCTGCAGAGGCTGCGGGGCCAGCGGCCCCACTGTACACATGGACCGCAGGGAATCTCAGCATGTTGTGCCCAAAGTCCAGCACACATGCCGTGCTCCGGGGGAAATTCAGGCCCAGGATGGAGGGATCGAGCATGTCAGCCATCCACATAGTTACTATTCACAACTAAACCCCCCATGTCAAAAGGGAACAACCCCGTCCCTCTTAAAGGGGCCAGGTCACCAGTCATTGTTCTCACCTGCACCAATGTCAGTTCTAGACAGTGTCTGGTCTCACCAGGGTTGCAGTGGAACCTGTATGGACTAGGGCAGTACATGCGACTCACATCACTATGGTGGGTATGTGACAGAAGTTGCCTCTGTGAGTCCAATCCGTAGTCACCACCTCTGCAGCAGGTGGCAGCAGGGCCACCTCCCCGGTGTCACCAAGGAAGTTCCGGAAATTAACCTTGTTGGCCCACATCTTCCCGGCTATGCGTGCCCTTGGCGGAACCCTGGGTGGCGGTGAACTTGGGACACTGTCTGAGGATTGAGGGGTGGGGGGGGGTGCTGCTGCCTGTCAGCCTACAGGCAGTCTGCATCCAGGAAGTAAACCTGAGGGCCTGGGTCCTCCAAGCCCTTTGGCGTTTACAGCTTGGTTGATTTCTCCCGCCTCGTTCCCCGCCACCTCGCTGCCCACAATTTCTCTCTCCAAAGCCAGTTCCAGGGCCTCGTCTAGGGACGCAGAGGGGTTGACTGTGTCTGAATGTGAGCTATCTGGGGTTAAGTGTCTAGATAAACTGATCCCTGGCCAGTTCACTCTGTACTGATAGAGCCATGTGAGCACAGACACGCCTACACAACCCCTTGATATCATTAAGCAGGATGCAGAGAGACTCATTTGACTCAATCCCTGCACCTATTGTTTAACTGAGAGGGCAGAAGTCCTCACACTGCCCACAGCGATTCTGCAGGGTACTGACCAGTGTCTCATCCAGGGGCTCAAGCAACCAGCAGTGTACACCTCAGAAAAGCATGTGTGACAACCCTGAGGACCTGCTTGCATACCACAATGGTATCCCATCTCCCCTTGCTCTTTGAAGGGGTACAACCCATCCAGTATAGTTATCACTGGGCTATCACAATGTCATCACAATACTAAAGACTGAAACAAAGCCGTGAGGTCAGACCCTCTGTATACAGCACACAGTCTCACCCTCACATCCTGTATGACCACATTTCTGCTGTTCACATGGCAATTCTCCAGCTTCCTTTGCCCTACAATGGACTGACGACCTGTTGAAGGTCTACCTCACTTTACACTTTGCCCATGTCTTGTGTGTATACCCTGTCCGATCCTAACGTGTATTTAGTGTGTGTAAATCTCTCACTGCATCTGCATTTCGCAGTTCAGCTTCTGACAACATTGTGTTTCCCATCTGTGTATTTGGGTTCGGTGCTTGTTGGGTGCCTGTCGTGGTCCTTCTATTTACAATTGTACGCAGGGCATGCTGGGATATGCGCCCCGCCGGTGTTACACTAGTATAAAAAAAGGAATCTGGTCGAGTTTGTTCATTGACCAAATTTTGTTTTTGCGAACCAAATTGTTTGTAGGCCAAAGCATTTGTGAATTGCAAGCACTACTGTACTAATGATAAATTGGTATGAAAAAATGGAGACAATTTCTGAGACACCAGAGCGATCCGTGTACTGTAATATTTATCTCATCAATAACACAGTAAAAATACACATTAGCGCCAATTCATCTTCTTTATTCATCATGAATATTTTAATTCATTAATGCAGGAGTCTGTGATAAATCGCTATCAGCATTTGGTTTATAATGGCCAATTAATGATAACTAAAAAGAAACAGAGAGACTAAAGACACAACTTTCAACCATGATATGAGTGCTGTTGCTGCATAATTTGTCCACCAGGGGTCACAGCGCAACCCCCATCTCGGCAAGATGGATGACTTGAAATATGTTTCTATATCAAGTTGAATTATTTTTATTTCTATAGCACATTTAAAAACAATCTATGTTGTGCCAAAGTGCTGTAGGTCAAAATAATATAAATATATAGTAAAAGTAGAGACATTGGCCAATGTTACACAATGTTACACAAAAAATAATCAGAATCAGACTGTGGTTTATTGCCAAGTAGGTTGACCCTACAAGGAATTCTTTTTGGTATAATGGTGCTCCATGGAAAAACAAGACTAAGCAACAACCAAGTTCAAAAAACAGTGCAAAAGTTATACAATAATCTAGTAATAAATATAAAATCACTATAAATGTTAAATACATGATGTGCAAAGCAGAATAGTCAGATTAAATAGATAAATAAAATGTATTCCTGTGTGTGCAGGGTCAGTACAGAGATGCATCTAATAAGAAGCGGTGTAAGGCTGAATTAGCTCCGAGACGGACTGGGGACCTATGCCATGTATCGCCTTAGAAAGAAATAAGAAATCTTTAAACTGTATTCTCAGAAATTCTCAAAACTTAACAGGTAGCCAATGCAATGTAGCCAACACAGGGGAAATTTGGTGTCTAATTTTTGTTGAGAGCCTGGTAGCACCGTTTTGAACAAGGAGTAGTCAGAATAAAGATGCTTCTGGTAAACCTGGGTACAGAGAACGGCAGTAACCCAATCAGGATAAAAGCAGGAGTAACTCTCCAGGTCTTTGGCTGAAAGGTGTGGTTTAAGCCAGGCTATTGAACTCAGCTGACAGAAACACCCCTTCACAACAGCATTTATTTGATTATCAAACTCAGTGATGAATCAAAGATGACACCAAGATTTTTATTATGTGACTGGAGGTTTTCTGAATGAGGCCCTAATTGTTCTCTGAGATCATGAACAGTGACCAAAACTCATTACCTCTGTCTTGTTTTCATTAATCTGGACGAAAGTCATTGCTGTCCTGTTCTTAATATCCTCCAGACAGTTAGAAAGGGCCACCAGAGAGCAGCAGTCACCAGGTTTTAATGGCAGATATGGCTGCGTATCACCAGCATAGCAATGATATTTTACATAATAACGTTCACAAATAGAGCGCAAAGGAAACATGTATAGAGGGAATATGAGAGGGCCTGTATCACAGGACTGGATATGTTTACAAGTAAGGCCATAGTACTTAAGGGGTGTGGCCATCCCACACAGTGACAAGCCCATTCATTCACCTCATCTAGGCCTTTTACTAGGGATTTAAGGTCCTGGTTTTCCTCTCAGACCCTAGAACACACTGCCAGGCTCAGATTCCCGATCCCACATCCTGCTGAAGCCCTTCCCAAGATCAGACACTAGTTTTGTTTTCCTTGTTCTTATAGTAAAATGATGGTCTTTGACTTTTATACATCATCACTGTTCTGTTAATTACACATGACCTAATCTAAGTATTACACAAACCAAGCATAATTACTTAGAGATGTCATAAGATGGAAAATCCTTATTCAGTTAATTATTTTCCCCACAGGTGCTGACAGTGTGTCTACAGTGAAATGGGCCTGTGTACAGAGAGGATGATCTGTAACAATCCCATGTTCCTATGGTGACAGATATAAAACTCATGTGAAATACTGGTGCAGAGGGTATAATGTGAGGTCATGTACTCCCATAGTACACACTGACTCTCCACAGGAGGGTAAAGTGTGAGTCAGAGATGATCCTGACCAGCGAGTCTTCACTGTGACCATCAACAATCTGACAGCTGAGGACTCCGATCGGTACTGGTGTGGTGTGAAGATCAGTGGAGCCTTTCTGATCAGGTTAATCTGTCAGTCACTGATGGTAAGATGTCTGTACTGCAGACTGTAGCCAATGAGATGCACAGTATGTAACATGTCACTGAGTCAAAAAGGAAGGACCTTAACACAAACACTGATGAAAAAAATGTTTTAATATTTTAAAAATCTGCATTTTAATTTAATTCAATATGATAAACGAGACTTGGAAGAAGTAACAGTGTCAGCTAAATCGGGCGACTTCATGAGGTTAAATATGATAAGCAATATGTTAAAAAATGTCAGTTTATTGGCCAAACATTTACATACAGTATGTATGTTGTAATGGGCTGATATTCATAAACATTTCATTGCTGTGGAAATCGTTGAGTGTTTTACCTGTGTGTTGAAGTCCTCCAGGGCTGACAGTGGACAAACAGGAGGTGACGGGTGTGGATGGAGACAGTGTCAGTGTTACTATGGAAACAACAAAAGACAAAGGATGTGGTGTAAGATTGGGGGCTCCTGTGCATCAGAGAGATCAGTGAGTTTGCATGGGAGGCCTGTCCTGATCAGGGATGACACAGAAAATAAAACCTTCATTGTGACAATGAGTGGGCTGGAGAGGAAGGACACTGGCTGGTATTGGTGGCTGGTTGTGGAATCCTGCAGATTCCAGTTCATATTACTGTTAAACATAAGTAATTGATTTAAATCTGCCTGTGAATTATTTATGCTTGAATATAAATAGATACATACTAATCAACCCAGCAGTTTCACTCACGAAGGGGTTTGTGCTTCTTTGTGGGGATAATCCCCTATTTATCAGCTGTTGTGAAACAGAGTTATTTATTGGGATTATTGTTTCAATGATAGTGGCACGGTGGTCCAGTAGGCGGCGCTGTTGCTTCACGCCTCCATGTTTAGGGGTTTGAATCTGGCTTCTGCTCTGTCTGTGTGGAGTCTGCATGTTCTCCACATGCTGTGTGGGTTTCCTCCAACAATCCAAAAACGCACAGTCAGGCTAATTGGTGTCTTTAATATTGAATGTGTGTCTTCTAGTTTATGATCAGTCTGTAATATGACAAAAATCACAGCATTTTCCACAGACATACAGCCAGTCACTTGTTATGTATACAAATCCAGACAAATCCATGTAGCTTGCAACATAATTCAGGCATTTTTTCATCTTTGTGAGGATGAATTGTTACTAATGGTGTGCAGACTGACTAACATGTCTGTAGGTGGTTTTTCATTGCAGCGTAGACCAGTGTTACAATTGTACTCTGTAATATCTGTTCCAGTGCTGCATCCATCCATTGTCTGAAACTGCTTGTCTAATTCAGGGTCCCTATGGGCGCAAGGCAGGGAACGTCCCATGACAGGGTGCCAACCAATTGCAGGACACGCTCACACTCCATTCCCTCGCACAAGCACACCTACCGGCAATTTGACAACTCCAATTAGCCTCAGCATGTTTTTGGACTGTGGGGGGAAATCAGAGTCCCTGGAAGGAACCCCACAATGACACAGGGGGAGCATGCAAACTCCATACACACGGAACTCCAGCGAAGACTTGAGTACACGTGCCAGAGGAGTGAGGCGACAGTGCAAACCCTGCTTTTTATTAACTATCCTTTCTCCTGTTTCCACTGCTCTCCTTTTCTCTGCACATGATGAAGAAGGAGGGGATAATGAAAAACGGAGGTAAGCATTCAGCAGCATTTACAGTAGTGTGGGGGTCCAGCTAGCAGCATTTACCTGATCACACAGTAATGGGAAACTGTCATTTTAATTTTAAGAGAAAAAAATATTTTTTATTTGATTTTCTTAATAATAAACTTGAGATCCCATCCCATCCAGGGTGAGCCCTTGCCTTCTGCCCTGTGCTGCTGGGGAATGACTGCAGGCCTGTTTTTACAAAATAGTGTAACATGTTGTGTGATAATCTCTAGCTATTTTCATGCTCTTTGTTAATGTCTCCTGTTCCTCACATGTGTCCTGTGTAATAGTACCGATGTGGCTGTACCGTGTTTCTATAAAGCATGTAAGACTTTACTGTTCACATCCACCCTCTTATTCGGCTCTTTGGTCCAGCTGGCTCTGTATGTAGGACTGAGCTGATCGGTGCTGCTGTCGATTATCAAGGTGGTTTTACTTCAGTCAGAACAGATTCACTGTTTTGTTCTTCAGGTTTAAATGTGATATGTGTGACTGACAGACACACTGGTGTATTATATGTCTCACAGGTGGGAGCAGGTTCTGGATGCTGTACTGAAAGCTGGGACTGGTGTGTTTTACCTGATTTGCACCATCATCACCATTCAGCTGCACTGGACCTCCTGTAGAAAGCGGGAACCAATCAGAGAGAAGCAGAGGGTCTCCCTGGATCAGAGGAAGCTGGCAGAGGAGATGACCTTCGTGGAGCAGAATGAGTCAGACGAGCTGTAAAATAAACGGTTATGCTAACTGCAGTGAAGCCTCTCTCACTCGGCCCTGCTCAGTCTGTACAGTCATAGCATGAGAGTCAGTTAAACACAGAGGGGATGATTATCTGCTGGCAACCTGTACAACCACGTATTGGCCACTTATTCACAAGTGCTTTGCTGCCACCTGCTGGTTAATGTTTAATAATCGTTATCTTGTGAAGGTAAGACTGGTTTTTATTAAATTGTCTCTTGATTCTGAAAAAATATGGTACTATGCAAAAGTCTTGGGCCATCAAAGAAAACGTTTAATGCTATTTAATTGGGTTGTGTATATTTGCTCAGAACAAAAACACAATTATCATAAAAATATATGCAAATTAAAAGTGACACAATAAAAACTAACAAGAATTTCTTCTTTTCTCCATAAAGTTACTGATGCCTTGTTGGATCGCTAGATGAACCACGCTTTGGATCCTAAACCTCTCCTCAGGGGCACCCCAGCCATTCCATGTATTTGTTAAATTCTGCCACCAGCTCACTTAATTAATTAATTTAATTAAACAAATGTGTCATGCCCGGCTCGTCCGCTCCTCCTGTGTGCCACGCCCCCTGATTACCCACGTGTTTTCTCCCGATTGTACCCAGCTGTATCTAGTTAATTTGCTCAGTCCTGTGTATTTCAGTCCGTGTCTTACCCGAGTCCTTTGTCCGTCATTGATGTCAGTTGATGTTCGTGCCCTCGTCCCTGAGATTAAACCCCTCGTTTGCCCTGATTCTCGGCTGTCTGCCTGCTTCTTACCCGCCTGCCCGCGATCGCTGCCGTCTCCCGTGACAAAATGTTAATGATGCATTGATTAGCCATAGGAGTTGTGTTATAAAAAGATATAGGTCTATTGGATGGTTGGTGCAAATGTTTTACTAACTTTAGAAGAGATTTTGAAATGACTGGGCTGCCACACTTTGACGGACAAAATATTATAATTCTAGACCAAGATGAAGATCATTTGAACATCATTTTCTTCGACAGCCCAAGACTTTTGTACAGTTTTGTATGTGTCTTTTATACTGGTCATAATTTGTTTAAATACATGATTAATAAATTGATACTTTACAAAACATTTCATATTTTTCTGAAATTGGTAATTATTAAAAATGAATTTCACAAACTTAAATGGTTTGGCTGCGATGGGCTGGCCCCCCATCCAGGGTTGTTCCCGTGCCCATTGCTTCCGGGATAGGCTCCGGACCCCCCACGACCCAGTAGGATAAGCGGTTTGGAAAATGGATGGATGGATGGATGGTAATTATTAAAAATGAATTTCACAAACTTAAATGGTTTGGCTGCGATGGGCTGGCCCCCCATCCAGGTTTGTTCCCGTGCCCATTGCTTCCGGGATAGGCTCCGGACCCCCCACGACCCAGTAGGATAAGCGGTTTGGAAAATGGATGGATGGATGGAGGGATAAATGGTTTGGAGTTTTTAGGTCACCCCTCCTCGTCAGAGCCCACCAATCAGGGACTCTTTAAAAGAGTGATGTAATCGGGAACGCCCACTTTTCAATCTGCAGTACAAATACACCAGCTTGTCTCTGCTAACAACAGCCTGTGAATGTCAGTTAAGGAGGAAACAGTACCACATACATATTGGCCAACATCAAATGAAAATGTAACACACGAAAACAGGACTGCCCACTTATCACTCTGCGTAAAATCACACCAGCTTGTCTGAGCTGACAGCAGCCTCACATATCAGCTAAGGAGGAAGACGGCATATCAAAAGTAAAAAGAAAGACACCATCAAATGAAAATATCCCTGTGTGATCTATTGGTTTCTGCTTTCACTCCCATTAAATGACAGTAAGTCTAGTTGGTGTCCGTGGTACTGAAAACCTGGATCAGTAAATTCCAAATGAAACTTCTTTACCTGATTTAACTGTAACTCACTTATTTTGTTGGCAATGATGCTTTGTTGAGTCTAGAAAGGCGCAAAGTGGGTTTCAGATAAATTAAATGAAGTAGTTTTGCTTAAAAACCAAAAAGCTTTGAACAATCAGTTCAGCTTTGGACTGTAGTGCTTCACAAAAGTAAAATCCATCCAGTTAAATCTCTTTATCCCCAAGTCAAGAAGATATCAAATGCAGAAGCACATTGTGGGAGATACAAGGTGCAGACACATTAAAAGCACTTTTTTTGTGTGAACATTATAAAACAGATTGATACACATTAAGCAGTTTGTAACTTTACATCCAGACCTACATCAGTCAGAAAAAGCAGGCGATGACCATCCCATCCAGCAGCTTCATCTCTGATTGTACAGAATCCCATGTCAGCGTAACTTCTGAAGTCATGACTAAACTAATTTCCAGCTCTGCCTTCAGTTTCATCTGTTAAATTAAATTAGGAACTAAACTAAACTAGGAGGGAAATATAGTCAAGCTACTTAAGTAGCCGAATTTTGTGTATCCACTAGAGGGCAGCCACACATAGATTCCCTTATGAATGGTTCTGATGCTTCCGGAAAGCACTGCACAGACACCCAGGTATGCCAGTGAGGAACGGATAAAGAGCAGACGGATCCAAATACTAGCTGTAATATATAGTATTTTCAATGAATTTAAACAAATTAATATAACAGTGTCAGAGTGTCAGATCCATGTGACTTTTTATGATTGAAGAACTTTGAAAGCCTGAATATAACTGAGGAGGCCCACGGACCCCATTATGTGTGAAACATCATTGTGGTGCTGAGAGAAACACAGGACTGCTGATAAGACCCAGATGAAGTGAATTACCTGACTTTGCCCCCACCCATCCCCCCCCCCCAGGATACCCCCACCCCTGTCATACAGACACCTTCCTAACGGACCTCATGATTTGTGCTGATCCACACATATGAAAAGGACCTACTGCAGTGACATTTTAAAACTGTATAAAACATAATAAAGACTGAAATAAAGGCCTGAGGTCAGACCCTCTGTATGTAGCACACAGTGTTTCTGCAGAGTCTCACACTCACATCCTGTATGACGACTTTTCTGCTTTTCAGAATAAGTCTGATTTCACTGCTCTTTGCTCATTTGCAATATGAGGAAGTAACAGTTTAGAAAAGAACTAGACTTATTTGATTAATTTGTTTGTAGTTTAAATTCTGTGAGCATGAATGATTCACTGTGAAGACCAGCTATCAATAATTTTGCTATGAAATCATGTTTCTAAAATGATAAGATTCTAGATGAAATCAAAATATTTATTCCTGGTAAGAGCAGGACAACAGCAGCATCAAACTGTTTTCCTTTTTACAGACAAGAAATAGACAGGAAATGCATCAGTGCACAAACAGTTTATGAAAATCAAAGATAGATGGATGATTTTTAAACATTTAAAACCCACAAAAAGGGAGGCAGTGAGGTTAAGGAGAGTCAGGAAGTCAGTGTCAGTCTCCACAGATCTGAGGTCAGCGATACACACATAAGGCTCCTCTGATGCTCCTTTTCATCCTCTTCTTCACTGATGGGCCTCCAGGTGAGGATCACTTACTCTGGGACTCCACCATTCAGCGTAGTTAAGATGAAGATACATTTTGCACAATATACTTACTACATCTGTTTGTTTATATTCATATTGTTCCATGAAGTTTGATCACTTCCCGATTATAGTCTGTGGTGGTAGCATGTTGACTGACTGATTTTAGAATTGACTGCAGTCTTCTTTGTGTCCACTATGTGGCAGCAGTATAAAGGAAATATCTTATTCTGTCACAGCTGCTGGTGTGTGTAAAAATTCACATACTCTGATAACAAGTAATTCTGCCTCCAACTGTTTGTCAGGGACCTGGGCAGGAATGAATTACATGCCGACTGTACATACAACAGAGATAGGCTCCTGGGAGAACTTTGCCAGAAGTTGAAACACGACTTTAAGAATGACACTGATACAGAGTACTCAGCTGTTTGGTTGAAACTAAATCTTGGTCTGGATTTTTACATTCTGGACCTGAACTACCCACTGCTGCACTGACCCCCACCTTCTTCTTTTTTTTCCCTTTGTCCTGTCCGGCAGCTTTAGCAGAATCATGGTCTGAATGCACTGCTGTGACAAACATGTTTGCTTTACCATGAGGGGTTCTATAAACTCTGTATAGGCCTCTCATGTTGATCGATTTCATTTTTTAAATTTAAAAAAATTATTTATTTCATTTTTAGGCGGCATGGTGATGCAGTGGGTGAGCTGGCCGAAGAGGATGGACAGATTAGGAGGGAAAAAAAGAAGGAAAAAGAAGAAAGGAGCAAGTGAGATGAAATGAAAGTTTTTAGCGGGTGTCTCTAACTTTGCTCTGCCATTGCATGCACACCACTTCCAGGGCCAGCCTTGCTCTCACGCTGATATACTGTCAGATTATGCACATCTTATATGTTGTTTTAACCCTTAGCGTATTAGTAAAGGCTGTTTTGTACTTACTTGATGTGATGGTCCACTTTACTGTGGCCTTGAGCCACATTAGAAATTTATTTCTGATATATTTAACTTAATCCTCATTTTTCTTTTGCCCATGAGCACGAAACAGCTAAATAATTAGCATGATGCAGAAGTTATTCTCAGACAAGCACTTAATCTAAAAAGCAGAAATGTCATCATACACGATGTGAGGGTGAGACTGCAGACACACTGTGTGCTGCATACAGAGGGTCTGACCTCAGGCCTTTGTGTCAGTTGTTATTATGTTTGATTTGTGATTCTCACCTGGAGGCCCATCAGCGGATGAAGAGGAGCATCAGAGGAGCCTTATGTGTGTCTCACTGACCTCAGATCTGCGCAGACTGGCACTTACTTCCTGATTCTCCATAACTTTGCTGTTTCTCTGTCTTTATCTGTTACTCAGGAGTCCTGAAGTCCAATGAAAAATCCGCTTTCTCCTGTCTATTTGGCTGATACAAGTTCTGCTCACTTCTGCTTGGGTTGCATGGATCACCAGCCACTTGTCACCAACTAACAGACCACAGCCTACCTGACCAATGTCATAACTGGTGCACCTAGGTATAAAATTTAGTCTCACTGTCTCCAAAAAAGGTCACTGTCTGGAACCCCATGGAACCACATTTTTGATTCCTTAGACAAGAGCATCCTGAGCAGCTGCATCACGGTCTGAATTGGGAACTGCCTCGCCTCAGATCATAAGACCAGCGGATAGTGAGGATAGCTGAGAAGATTATTAGAGTCTCTCTCCCCTCCATCATGGACATTCACATCACACGCTCCATCCGCAAAGCCACCAACATTGTGGATGACCGCACCCACCCCTCACATAATCTTTTCACTCTGGCATCTGGAAAAGCATTCAGGCCTCCACAACCAGACTCAGAAACATGGCGCCTGACTACTGAACTCTCAGGGACTGATCTGATACCACACACAACACACACACACACACAGCTATGTAATTATATCTTCGTGGGGACTCTCCATTCATTTCTATGGGGAAAACTGTAATCCCAACATGACAACTTTAACCCCTACCAACCCCTAACCTTAACCATATGTAACCAAACCAAATACAAGACTTTTGGCATTTTTAGTTTTTTGACTGTATTTACAGATCTTTGTGAGTACCTGAAAATGCCCCCCAAAACATCAAAATAACGGGGTTTTTGTCACATTGTGGGGGACATTTGGTCCCCACAATGTAATATACACCTACTCCACACACACACACACACACACACACAGAGATTAGGTATTTGAATCTTTGTGGAGATTCTCCATTCATTTGTATGGGCGTAACCCCAATCCTAACTATGGCAACCTTAAACATTGCAGTAGTTACCAAGCAGTAACAGTAAGCAACCAAACAAAATGCAAGACTTTTTGAATTATTCATTTGACTGCATTCACAGAATTTAATAAAATTCAGTATCTTACTTTCGGGACCGAAAACATGTCCCTACAAAGTCAAAATAACATGTTTTTATAGCACTATGTACATAACCACCCACCCAAACGCGCGCACACACACACACAAACAGGCCTACCTACAGTATACCCTCCATAGATTCCTGAATGAAATATCTGTAAAGCAGTTATTATGGCATGGCGTTTGGTTTGAACATGCAGTTTTTAAGAATATTGCGCTAATTCTAAACGAAAGACTGCACTAATTCTAAAATAGCTATATAAGAACTTTATTTACCATTAAATAAATTATAAATCAAACCAAAATTTAGTCTCTCAAAAAACTTGTATATGACATATCTTTGTTCACATTATGAGAAATTAAAAACACCAGGACACAGAATGTGAATAACAAGAACTATAGTGTTCTTTCTCAAAAGCGTACCTACCAACGTGGCTAAAATGCTAATTGCGTTCGTCAGCT
Organism: Brienomyrus brachyistius; assembly: GCF_023856365.1. NCBI lineage: Eukaryota > Metazoa > Chordata > Actinopteri > Osteoglossiformes > Mormyridae > Brienomyrus > Brienomyrus brachyistius. The sequence goes on along the minus strand of NW_026042583.1, from coordinate 13,270 downwards.
ATGGAAAAAAAACAGCGGGGCACCCCAAACATCGCGGTATTACGCATTACCGTAATACTGCGTAGCAAAGACATAATGTCATAAAAAAATTACAGTCAGTATTAATAGACAGAACTGCGTGGTTTCCCATTGACAAGTAGATACATGGTTTACGGGCTTGAAGGCGGTTAGATCAACAAATCCAATCACGCTCAGCCAAAACAAGCACGAGCTAAACATACTACTATTGATTGGTTCACCTTCAAATTCGTCCCGCCCTGACAATTAATTCTCGTTTTCATTCGTTGAAAATGGCGTCAGTACATATCTTCATCCTTTCGACCAATGAAAAATTTCGCTGGTTTCCATAGAAACAAAATCAGTGCAGTTTGAACATAAACTTTCTGACAGAGCGATGGCGCAGCGGTGAGAAGCATCTCTTCCTATGTTTCTTGCTATTTCTTCAGATTATGTTTTGTTAGCATAGTTAATTATATATTTCATTGTATGTCGTGATATAGTTCATGCAAATATTGCCGCAAAATATAATTGAAATATATTTAAAATTAGTAGCTTAAACTGTAGATGCTGTGGCCATTTTTCGTAATGTGATTGTTTATATTTAAATTGTAAGAGAAAATAATTGTGTTAAACTTAAAAACAACAAGCCTTATGGTTGATATGATTGGTTTTACTCATCCGGTCTGTCGTAATGCGTTTCATCTGAAGATGTTATTCTGAAAAGAGCCCCTATACGTTTACTTTTTAAATGTCCCATGTTGTTGAAGTAAGATTAACCGTTTGCTGGGTTCATTACCATGGCGATGTTATAACGTACCGAAGCAGCGTCCTGATTTCGCCAGCGTTACTGTATAGGTTGTGAAACAGTTTTAGCAATTTGGCCGCTTCTATCGGAGTAGCCTCGATGCCACGAGCAGCCAATGAAGGCTCCATCCCTTTCCATAGGCATTCTTGGTGAATAGCATTTAGCAAATGTCTGGAGTACGTTGAAAATACACAGTGTCTAGTTTGGCTTTGAGAGTATCACAGACGGCTAGTTAATTATGTTAACCAGAATGAAAATTCCGAAAGCTGTTTCCTGGACCAACGACCAGCACTGGGGAGCCTGGGACCTGTGGGACGAGGTGATCGACTGGGGAGAGAGGAAAGGTTTGGAGGAGTGCTCACCAGCGACACCCCCCACTGTCCAGGCTGGGGAGGTTATGGGGGGACTGGGAGGTGTGACGGACTGGTGTAAGGGAGGGGAGGGTGTGAGAGTGATAGGCAATGCTGGCATTGTTTCTGAGACTCTTCAGAGAGGAAACTGGCGGTGTAGAGATAGATGTGGGTCTGGTATAGATAGAAGATGTAGAAGTGGTGGAAAATTAATATTAAAGTTGAGCTTGTAGAGCTCTTGACACAGAGAAGAGCCAAAATACAAGGAAGATGAAGCTGTGGTTCTTCTGCTGCTGTTTGGGGAACATTAAATGTTTGAAACAGTATCAAAGATAATGAATTAAGTGTGCTAAATTTTGAGATGTATAGTGGAATGTTTATTAACAATTGTTAATGTGGCGCCCCTGAACCCCCTCGGTTGGCCGCCCCTGCCGGTTGTGTGGGGTCGGGGATGAGGACTAATCGGGGCCAGTCGGGGATCTGGCCCCGGTGCCGGGGGGGGCCCACTCCTGCACGCCCTTATTGCTCCCCTGGGCCGGACATCACATTTCATACAACACTAGAGCTTTGAGGGGCAGTGGGGAGGTTTTACTTGCACATTAGACACCACATGACACTAGGGCTGAGGAGGTGGGTATAGGCAGGTGGGGTTCTGCCGTCTGCCAGCGGTGGGGTGCCCGTGCCTCGACTGTTCACCTGCTTTTTGCACTTTAGTTATATACACAGTCCATGCTACATTAGGGCCTTGGGGTGCAGGGAGGGGGATGGGGGACTCTGCCATCTGCCAGTGGTGGGGCCCTCATACTCGATCTGCACCCACTAATTTTAATGCATTGTAGACATAAACACACAACTCTCTCACACTTGTACATGCACACTTCACATTAACATGGGACGGGGAATCAGTGGGGGCTGAGGGGTCCCCCCTAACTCTCTGTCTCTGGCCCTGCGCGTGTGGGGTGGCCCAGCAGGTAGAAGATGGCCCTGGCCGGTGTGGGCCGTCTCCTCTTGTGGGCTGCGGGCTGGGTGGTCCTTGGCTCTGCTGCGCCGTGGTGGGGCCCTGGCAGGCGGTCCGGGGTATCTAGGGATGCTCTGAGCCCTTCTAGGCGAATTGTAGGGTTCGGTCTGGGCTGGGCGGGGGGTCTGCCGCTCCCCAGTTGACGCAGGTCCGCTCCTGGGTGGTGGGGGGGGGGGTGCACTTTGTTTGTATGGGTCTCCCTTAGATCATCCTGCAGTGTCGGGGAGGGGGGGGACGTGCCGGGTCGCTACAGTGGGCGGTGATCCGTCCTGCCGGGGAGCGGGCTGGGGGGACCGTCCGCCAGGGGAGTGTTCCCGGTTGATGGGGCCCTTTGGCCCTGGACCCGCTTCCCTCGGTGGAGGGCTTGCGGGAGGGACTGGGGGGCTCGCTGTCTGTCCCCCCTCTGCGGACCTCCTTTTACAGGGGTTGGGCCCCCCTTAGTCCCTCGTGGGCTCCCTCTCGGGTTGGGCGGGTGGTTGTCTTGTGGACATATGGCCATGGGCCGTGTGTTTCTTATGGTTGTTTGTACTCTGTATTCCCCTACACTTTATTTTCTCCATCCCACCTTTACATCTCCAGCCCGCTGTTCCTGGGAAAAGCCACCTGCCAATCATCCTTGGAGCAGCAGCCATTCTCAGGATCTCCTACATCACAGATCACCTAATAAACACAGGACCTGTTGACGACTGGAGAAAAGGAGAAACGCTGAAGCACACTGGGCATTTTGGAAGCATTTCATCATAATAAATTACCTTTGCCTTTACAGTTTCTGTGTACAGTTTCATTATAGTAAATTGCACTTAGTTGTGATTACTCAGTTACAAAGACAATGGGTCACTCTATAATGGGTGATGGTATGCTTTTAGCTGTGCTTCCACAGGTTGTATCTGCCTTAGTAAATGACTAAATGTCTTTTTCACAAGTGATTTTGATTATGTTTGTAGAATTAAATTAAAGGTAAACCTGTACATTGGTTAAAATAACATCTGACTGCTACAATAATACATCATACAGCGTCTTTTGTACTAATGTGCTACCTTGAGACATTCAGGTTGTATAATGAACAATTTTAATAAGAATTGTGTTAAGTAATTAACTTTCAAAATCTATCAATACCATGCAAAAGTGTAAAGTCAAATTTATGAGATACTTATTACAATAAACGGAAGTAGTCTGTACCCATTTAAAGAGGCTTTACATCATACAGCTTCTTATACTGGTCTGGTTGGTGGGTATAAAGGATCAATTAGAAATCTTCCTCCTCCAAATGTATCATATCATTTCATGAGTTTTGGTAGAGTGGGGGTAGCAGGATAATAATAGGATTTACTGGTTATTTTTGATACGATAAAATCGCAAGACGCAGAAAAATAAAAATTTGTGTATGGTCAGAATTATCAGTGGTAGGAGATTTTGTCCCTACTACCATCTGGGAAAAGAACATTCTGGTGCTTATCTGTGAAGAAGCAATTTCAGGAGATATAAATCCTTGCAAAAAGTAGTCTCCCACTCTATAAATAGGGTGCAATTTGTTTTTTCACGCAGTGGAAATGGAAATGTTTTTTTAATGTTGATGACGACTGTAACTGGTCAAAAGGTGGCGCCAAAGATCCCCAGTAATGCATCGCCCATTAATGTACAGATATCCCCCTGCCTCACCATGCATGACTCCTCCAATGGTGCTGATGTTTAACAGTACATTCATCCTAACTATACAATTTGATATCTGGTATCGTCCTGTCAGTTTTAACCCATTTCTAAGTCCCGTATGGTTTAGGTAGCTTTTTTTCCAAAATGATGACCATGAAATTCAGCACATATAACAAATATTGAACTATAGGCATTAATTGAAATGCTCTCTCTCACAGACACACACATATTAGATGTCTATGTCTTTGAAATTGTTTAATACGAATTAATCTGTTTTATAATGTTCACACAAAAAAAGCTTTTGTGTTCACATTTTACAACCCCAAATCAGAAAAAGTTGGGATGGTATGTAAAATGAAAATCAAACTGAAAACAGCACTTTGTTAAATTATCTTTGACCTGTATTACATTGAAAACAATACAACAGCACATTATTTAATGTGTTCCTCGTGAATTTCATTGTTCTTTTTCAAACACGTATTCCAATTTTGGTTCTTAGAACACATTTCAAAAAAAGTTGGGACAGTAAAGCATTTAGTACTTTGTAATGTCGCCATTCCTTTTCACAACACTTAAAAGACATTTAGGGACTGAAGACACCAAGTGATGTAGTGTTTCAGGTGTAATTTTGTCCCATTCTTCCTGCAAACAAGTCTTAAAGCGGACAACAGTACGGGGTCTTCGTTGTCACATATTGCGCTTCAAAATGAACCACACATTCTCTATTGGAGACAGGTCGGGACTGCAGGCAGTCAAGTACCCATACCCTCTTCCTCCACAGCCAGGACTTTGTAATGTGTGCAGAATGTGGTTTCGCATTGTTTGTTGAAAAATGCATGGGCGTCCCTGGAAAAAATGTCTTCTTGAAGGTAACATATTGTGCTCCAAAATCTCTATGTACTTTTCAGCATTAATGGTGCCATCACAGAACTGCAAGTTACCTTTGCCAAGGGCACTGACACAACCCCATACCATGACAGACCCTGGCTTTTGGACTTATTGCTGGTAACAGTCTGGGTGATCCTTTTCTTCTTTGGTCTGGAGCACACGGCATCCATTTCTCACAAAAAATACCTGAAATACTGATTCATCTGACCACAGTACACGTTTTCACTGTGTGATGGTCCAACTCAGATGCGTTCTGAGCCCAGAGAAGCCGACGGCGCTTCTGGACACTGTTAAGATGGGGCTTGCTTTTGGCACAGTACAGTTTTAACTGGCATTTGTGGATGTAACTACGTATTGTGGTACTTGACAAAGGTTTGCCAAAGTAGTCATATGTGGTCATATCGCTTATAGATGAATGACGATTCTTGATGCAGTGGGATGCTGAGGGATCGGAGATCACGGTAGTTCAACTTAGGCTTGCTTCCTTGTCCTTTACGCACTGAAATTGCTTCAGATTCCTTCAATCTTTTAATTATGGTATGCACTGATGAAGGTGAAATATCCAAATCTCTTCCTGTCGTTCTTTGAGGAACATTGTTTTTAAACATTTCAATAATTTTCTCACGTATTTGTGCTGCTTTTGTACCAAATCATAATTACAATCACCTGTTGACATCACTTGTTTCAAATCACATCATTATTTAACCAATTTACCTCACTACTGGCCCTAAATCGCTCCTGTCCCAACTTTTTTGGAAATGTGTTGCAAGAACCAAAATTGGAATACGTGTTTATTTTGAGGAAAACAATGAAATTCATGAGGAACACATTAAATAATGTGATGGGGGTAACACAATAAATTCAAGATTTTTATTTGTCGTACAAATGTAGTGGTACACTGGCAGCGAAATGAAATTGTCGTTACTCCAGTCGGTGTAATAAACACACTAGTAAAAGGACATCAAAATTAAACAACGTGAATTAACTGAAACTACAGAAAGATAATAAGAAAATATAACAATAAAAGGTATATAAAAAGTAAAGATGAAAATGTATAAAAAATATGTAGAAATGTTTAAAGTACAGATTGTAGTTATAGCATATTTTAGCTTTTAATCTGTGATGTTAATGATCCTACTGGCCGGGGGTAGAAGCTTCTCCTCGGCCTCTCAGTCCCGGCCATAAGGCCCCGGGGACTTATGCAGGGCGGCAGTTCTGTCCTGGTGATTCTCTGGGCGCATCGTATCACCCTCAGCGGGACTCGGCGGCCCTCAGAGCTGGAGCTGCCATACCGAGCAGTTATGCTCCCGGAGAGCACAGATCCCACATTGCCGCTGTAGAAGGTTTTTTGTGGCACAGACGAGAGTCTGTATTTCCACAGCTGCCTCACATGATACACTCACTGTCAGGCTTTCAGCACTAAAGTTACAGATTACTGGGTGGCCGAGAGGTCTGTGAAATTTGGAGGGTCAGTAGCTTGCCTGGGAAGCCTTAGCATTCAGCGAAAACTGAACAGAGAGCCCTGTAGCAGGGTTGTCTAATTTGTTTAGCTGGCTGGCATAAGATTTTCAGTTTGAAACAAGTATGCACACAGATTTACATGTACGTAACAGTTTTATTACCTTGTAAATAGTTTGCAGGGTTTTCAAAGTACCCCAGTGCATTTGATATAGCGAATTTTAGGTTTATAATGAAATAATATAGATTTGCCCTAAGATTTAATAAGATTTCTTGCGTGAGCGTGAGAGTCTGAAGGTGTGAGTGTCACACCAGATGGGTGAGAGCTGGCAACCCTGGCTCTGTTCAGTAGCCTCAGAAATTCTTTCGAACTTTCCAAACACAGCTGATGGAAATCAATGGACGCAAAGGTTCTCAGTGACCATTTTAGCTTGTTTTTAGACTAAAGGCCTATGATGGATCTTTGGAATGTTGCGGAGATACGAATGCTGAGGACAGCATACTTTGTGCTGTGAGTGTTATGTTAACCATGTAAACAAAGAGGAAGTACACAGTCCAACCAGATACTATATTGAAATGCTAACAAGTTTTTAAATATTTTTATTCAAGTGACTTTAAGTCTGGATAATGTTTTTAATGGTTGGAAACGTGTGTATTACTGTATAATTAAATAATTAAACTTCTGAAATGGCCGCTCAGTGCAGGAGGAGGCTGCAAACCTGAAGAGGCACACAACCGTATGGGTGGGGCAGGGGATCAATGGTGTGAGGTAGAGGACCAGGGCAGTGGGATTGCAGTGGCACAAGGGCAACCGTGTGGTCATCATGGGCTCCTCCAATGGCAGCTTCAGGTAAGTCGCTCTGATAAACCCCGTTAGACTCCAGTGAAGTGAGTGAGGCTGCAGCGCTACACTGGAGGGGACACATGTGGGCTCAGGGGCCCATGTGACTGTAGCAGAGGAAGGGATCTCTAGCTGATGTGGAGGTACAGGCCCAGTGGCAGTAAGGGGTGGGCAGTCAGCTGCAGAGGCTGCGGGGCCAGCGGCCCCACTGTACACATGGACCGCAGGGAATCTCAGCATGTTGTGCCCAAAGTCCAGCACACATGCCGTGCTCCGGGGGAAATTCAGGCCCAGGATGGAGGGATCGAGCATGTCAGCCATCCACATAGTTACTATTCACAACTAAACCCCCCATGTCAAAAGGGAACAACCCCGTCCCTCTTAAAGGGGCCAGGTCACCAGTCATTGTTCTCACCTGCACCAATGTCAGTTCTAGACAGTGTCTGGTCTCACCAGGGTTGCAGTGGAACCTGTATGGACTAGGGCAGTACATGCGACTCACATCACTATGGTGGGTATGTGACAGAAGTTGCCTCTGTGAGTCCAATCCGTAGTCACCACCTCTGCAGCAGGTGGCAGCAGGGCCACCTCCCCGGTGTCAACAAGGAAGTTCCGGAAATTAACCTTGTTGGCCCACATCTTCCCGACTATGCGTGCCCTTGGCGGAACCCTGGGTGGCGGTGAACTTGGGACACTGTCTGAGGATTGAGGGGTGGGGGGGGGGTGCTGCTGCCTGTCAGCCTACAGGCAGTCTGCCTCCAGGAAGTAAACCTGAGGGCCTGGGTCCTCCAAGCCCTTTGGCGTTTACAGCTTGGTTGATTTCTCCCGCCTCGTTCCCCGCCACCTTGCTGCCCACAATTTCTCTCTCCAAAGCCAGTTCCAGGGCCTCGTCTAGGGACGCAGAGGGGTTGGCTGTGTCTGAATGTGAGCTATCTGGGGTTAAGTGTCTAGATAAACTGATCCCTGGCCAGTTCACTCTGTACTGATAGAGCCATGTGAGCACAGACACGCCTACACAACCCCTTGATATCATTAAGCAGGATGCAGAGAGACTCATTTGACTCAGTCCCTGCACCTATTGTTTAACTGAGAGGGCAGAAGTCCTCACACTGCCCACAGCGATTCTGCAGGGCACTGACCAGTGTCTCATCCAGGGGCTCAAGCAACCAGCAGTGTACACCTCAGAAAAACATGTGTGACAACCCTGAGGACCTGCTTGCATACCACAATGGTATCCCATCTCCCCTTGCTCTTTGAAGGGGTACCACCCATCCAGTATAGTTATCACTGGGCTATCACAATGTCATCACAATACTAAAGACTGAAACAAAGCCGTGAGGTCAGACCCTCTGTATACAGCACACAGTCTCACCCTCACATCCTGTATGACCACATTTCTGCTGTTCACATGGCATTTCTCCAGCTTCCATTGCCCTGCAATGGACTGACGTGCTGTTGAAGGTCTACCTCACTTTACACTTTGCCCATGTCTTGTGTGTATACCCTGTCCGCTCCTAACGTGTATTTAGTTTGTGTAAATCTATCACTGCATCTGCATTTCGCAGTTCAGCTTCTGACAACATTGTGTTTCCCATCTGTGTATTTGGGTTCGGTGCTTGTTGGGTGCCTGTCGTGGTCCTTCAATTTACAATTGTACGCGGGGCATGCTGGGATATGCGCCCCGCCGGTGTTACACTAGTATAAAAAAAGGAATCTGGTCGAGTTTGTTCATTGACCAAATTTAGTTTTTGCGAACCAAATTGTTTGTAGGCCAAAGCATTTGTGAACTGCAAGCACTACTGTACTAATGATAAATTTGTATGAAAAAATGGAGACAATTTCTGAGATACCAGAGCGATCCGTGTACTGTAATATTTATCTCATCAATAACACAGTAAAAATACACATTAGCGCCAATTCATCTTCTTTATTCATCATGAATATTTTAATTCATTAATGCAGGAGTCTGTGATAAATCGCTATCAGCATTTGGTTTATAATGGCCAATTAATGATAACTAAAAAGAAACAGAGAGACTGAAGACAGAACTTTCAACCATGATATGAGTGCTGTTGCTGCATAATTTGTCCACCAGGGGTCACAGCGCAACCCCCATCTCGGCAAGATGGATGACTTGAAATATGTTTCTATATCAAGTTGAATTATTTTTATTTCTATAGCACATTTAAAAACAATCTATGTTGTGCCAAAGTGCTGTAGGTCAAAATAATATAAATATATAGTAAAAGTAGAGACATTGGCCAATGTTACACAATGTTACACAAAAAATAATCAGAATCAGACTGTGGTTTATTGCCAAGTAGGTTGACCCTACAAGGAATTCTTTTTGGTATAATGGTGCTCCATGGAAAAACAAGACTAAGCAACAACCAAGTTCAAAAAACAGTGCAAAAGTTATACAATAATCTAGTAATAAATATAAAATCACTATAAATGTTAAATACATGATGTGCAAAGCAGAATAGTCTGATTAAATAGATAAATAAAATGTGTTCCTGTGTGTGCAGGGTCAGTACAGAGATGCATCTAATAAGAAGCGGTGTAAGGCTGAATTAGCTCCGAGACGGACTGGGGACCTATGCCATGTATCGCCTTAGAAAGAAATAAGAAATCTTTAAACTGTATTCTCAGAAATTCTCAAAACTTAACAGGTAGCCAATGCAATGCAGCCAACACAGGGGAAATTTGGTGTCTATTTTTTGTTGAGAGCCTGGTAGCACCGTTTTGAACAAGGTGTAGTCAGAATAAAGATGCTTCTGGTAAACCTGGGTACAGAGAACGGCAGTAACCCAATCAGGATAAAAGCAGGAGTAACTCTCCAGGTCTTTGGCTGAAAGGTGTGGTTTAAGCCAGGCTATTGAACTCAGCTGACAGAAACACCCCTTCACAACAGCATTTATTTGTTTATCAAACTCAGTGATGAATCAAAGATGACACCAAGATTTTTAGTATGTGACTGGAAGTTTTCTGAATGAGGCCCTAATTGTTCTCTGAGATCATGAACAGTGACCAAAACTCATTACCTCTGTCTTGTTTTCATTAATCTGGACGAAAGTCATTGCTGTCCTGTTCTTAATATCCTCCAGACAGTTAGAAAGGGCCACCAGAGAGCAGCAGTCACCAGGTTTTAATGGCAGATAGAGCTGCGTATCACCAGCATAGCAATGATATTTTACATAATAACGTTCACAAATAGAGCCCAAAGGAAGCATGTATAGAGGGAATATGAGAGGGCCTGTATCACAGGACTGGATATGTTTACAAATAAGGCCATAGTACTGAAGGGGTGTGGCCATCCCACACAGTGACAAGCCCATTCATTCACCTCATCTAGGCCTTTTTTTTCCAACAATATCTTTATTAAAATTTTAAAAAATACAGAAATTACAGAAGTTTGAGTGCTTCCACATCGAAAGGAGCATCCAAGGCAACTAAATTATTGTATAACAATCAATCAACCTTCCTTGCAAATCAGACATTTAAAAGATGATAGAAAAATATTTAGGTGGAAGTACAAAATATGACCTGTAAATAATAACTTAATCAAATAAAAGAAAAACACAAAGCCCAAAAAAACCCCCAAAAAACATAAAAAATAAATAAATAAATAAATAAATAAATAAATAAATAAATAAAAAACCCCAACAACAAATAAGTTTCTCTATTTTCCAAGGGTTGCTCAACTCCACCTCAATTGTACTGTTCTGTATTGTTCAAAATTACAAACTCAAATTTATTTAGTTTAGGAAGCTGCAGAGGGCCGACATCAATTACATCTCATCTGCCTCATTCACAATACTACTAAGATCCACATTTTCCATATATTGCATAAAGGGACCCCAAATGTTTTGAAAAAGTGACAGTTTTCCCTTGACAATGTAAGTAATTTTCTCCATAGGTAAAGTTGTGGACAGTTCCTTTATCCAGTTAATGAGTTTTGGTTTACTGGTCTTCCTCCATGAGAGTGCTATGACTCTTTTTGCTAACAGTAGACATAAGTCCATGGCGGTAATTATCTTTCTAGACATAAGATGTCCATCAGGATATAAACCTAAAATAAATAGTTTAGGGTCAAGATCTAATTGTATACCCAATATAGTATCCAGAGCTTGTTTGATCTCTTTCCAAAACAATTGTACTTTATTGCATTCCCAGATACAGTGGAAGAATGTCCCTTTCTCCTCTCCACACCTGAAACACAAGTCTGGGCTATCACCATTATACTTATTAAGCTTTTCTGGAGTCACATATGTCCTCATTAGCCAATTATATTGCAGTACTTTAAGACGGGTACTGGTAGTTTGTGTTTGTGCTTCAGCACATGCCTCCTCCCAGTCTTCGGAGGATAAGTCCTCCTGTAAGTCTTCCCTCCAGGCATTAAGTTTCCCTAAAGAAGATTCAGGGGAACCCTCTACTAATATATTATATAGTTTGGAGATTATTCCCTTTCCAAAGCAATCTTTTTTCATTTCTGTTTCCAATGTGGATAACGGAGGGATTGACAAGCATTGATTTTGAGATAATCCAATAAAGTTTCTCATTTGTAGATATTTAAATCGATGTTTGCATGGAATATCATACTTGGCAATCAACTCCTCAAATGACATCAAAGTCTCATCCTCTGATCCCATGAGGTCCCCTATTGTCTTTAAACCTTTGTCAGCCCACTTCCTAAAACCAGGGTCTGCTCTGCCTGGAGGGGAAAAAATGATTACCCCATATTGGGCTGAAGCGTGCGAGAGAGGTGGATTCACCCAGATATTTCTTAACCTGATACCAGATTATAATCATATTTCTGACCTATAGGATTTTTTGTCTTTTTTTTCAACATTTTGACTTTTGCTGAATATAGGTATTGGGGAAGGGGAAGAGGTACCGAGCAGTTTTCAATATTCATCCAAGGCGGGAGGGATTTATCTGTAAAATAATACATCATAGTCCTCAATTGAGCTGCCCAATAGTACCAAAGTGGATTGGGACATTTGAGGCCTCCTCTTTCATACGGTAAGTACAAGAGTGATAAACGCAGCCTCGGTCGTCTATTATTCCACAAAAAAACGTACAAAAATTGTTTTCAGGTGTGAGAATAAATTAGCAGGAGGTGACAATGGAATGTTCTGGAACAAGTACAGAAGTTTGGGCATTATGTTTAGTTTAAGAACATTAATTCTTGCTATAAGTGACAAGGGCAAGGGTTTCCATCTATCTACAGATGAGATGATGGAATTTATCATAGGGGTGTAGTTAGCTCCAACAATGTCTCTCAAACATGGCACTATCCTAATCCCGAGATAGGTAAAACAGTCTACCATTTTGAATTGGAAAGAATTTCCGGCACTTCTTCTCTCTTCTGAGTTAAGTATCATTAATGAAGATTTTTCTTTGTTCACTTTATATCCTGATATCCGTCCAAATGTGTGTAATAAATCCAACAAGGCTGGGATAGAATCTTTCAGTTTTTCCAAAAAAAGGATGACATCATCTGCAAATAAAGCAATTCTATGTTCCTGTTGATTTACTGATAAACCAGTTATGTTTTTATGAGACCGCACCGCAATGGCAAACGGTTCAATTGCTAAAATAAACAATAAGGGGGACAAAGGGCACCCTTGCCTACATCCCCGTTTAATTTCAAATGGTTTAGATATAATTCCATTTGTCAGTATTTCAGCATATGGTTCATTATATAGAAGTCTAATCCACCGACAGAAATTATCCCCACAGCCAAATCTTTTTAATATTTCAAATAAGTAGGGCCACTCAACTCTATCAAAGGCCTTTTTGGCATCCAGTGATAGTAAAGCATTGTCTGTTTTTCCTTCCTGATTATGAAGAATATCCAACACTCGTCTCACATTATGAAATCCCTGTCTACCTGCAATAAACCCATTCTGGTCACAGGGAATTAGATCAGGTAAGAATCTCTCCAGTCTTCGAGCCAAAATTTTACAAAGTATCTTTAAATCCACATTAAGAAGACTTATTGGTCTTAGGTTTCCACATTTATTGCACGGTTTACCTGGTTTGGGTAGTAAAGTTATCAGAGCTCCTCTTAATGAAGCCGGAAGGATTCCCTTCTCAAATGAATCCGCGAACATGTCAAAAAGAGGGGACAGCAATTTAGTTTTAAATTTCCTATAAATTTCTGTCGGCAGCCCATCTGGGCCTGGGGTTTTACCTGTTTTCAAATGATCTATTGCTATAGATATTTCCTCCTTTGTTATAGGTGTATTAAGGTC